>NC_081833.1:63478227-63778644 GCF_030867095.1 Alligator mississippiensis | reverse complement strand
TACCCCTCTCTACTACACAGCAGGTGATATTCTGCATGTCTCATGTGAACACAAGATTAGGAACCAGTTTAAATCAATAAAAAGGGAACATTAACCTTCACATCAAAGAGCATATAAACCCATTTTAGTGTCATAGCTTAGAGTCCTTTCACCTTAGGATATGCCCCAAGCTGATGGCCCTCTTTTTGGTACAAAATCATCTTCTGTTAGCTGACTGCTTTGTGTCCCAGGAAGAGAAAACATCTTTGTGCAAAGAGACTGCTATTCCTGGACTCTGCTAGGAGTCTTGTTTGCTGCAGAAAAGGCTCATGAAGACAGCTGGAATTCCAGCAGCACCACAAATAGGCTCCAACTTAAAATATCTAACAATGGTAGGTAATTATTTTGACCAAATTTTATTTATTGCTTCTGGTATGCAAGAGGTGTGGTGTTATGTATAGTCTATGTAAAATAAGATCTTCAATCGCACTATTTCTGCATACAACTGTGAAGTAGAACTAATACATTTAACTGATAAATACATCAAAGGAAGCATGTCTAAAGCAATAAACATCTCCTGTGGTGATGATGTTTATGCACTACAGGAGACATTTTTGCTGAGTACATATCTCCCTTTGATGTAGTTATCATTATAATGAAAGCATTAGTTGATTTTATTGCTTTTTAAACACCAGCGTTGTCCACCCTAGCTCCATTATATGTAACTGTGTTAGTTAATCAAACTAGAGTGAAATGAGGGTTTTTCATTTAAGACAGTATCATTGTTAAGGGACTGGCTATCAGATCAGAAGCTCTTCCTCATTTGCCCAATTTCCTCATTGCTCTAGAATTGTCATCGTGGCCCAAAATGTAGAACTGAGCATAGAGAAATTCATATCTAACTTACACAAGCAATCACCACACATCCATCCTCTGAAAACTGTCTATGTAGGTTTGGTCTCTCAATACACTCAGCACTTTTCTATTTGTGTTTTCAGTTTACCATCAGCTTCCAGCTTCAAATGAGAGATGATGTAGGCTAACACTGACCGATTTCAAAACTCCTCACCACACTTCTTTAAAAACCTATGCCCATGTTCTCACCTGCCTTCTTAGTCTGTGTTTTGCCCCATGATCACTCTCCATCTCTCTTCCCAACTCAGCTAGCAGAAGTAGAACGTCTGGCTTTTTTCGGAAACTGCTGCCAAACAAATTTCATAATATAAGGGCACCAAAACAGGAGCATGAGCTGCTTTCTTCTTATGCAAAGGAAGCCCAATGTTTTATGCTACAAGCAATCACAATTGTGTGGAGCAATTGATAACGCATTACTGAATTACCTTGATGAATAAAGTTCAAAAACTGTTCAGTCAGGTCAGCGCTGAAGATTACAAAGTTATAATGAAGTGTACAGCCGACACTGTCCATGTTCTCTGGAGGAGGAGAGGATATCAGGTTCCAGAGCTGTCAATGAAATATCTGCCACCTATCACCAGAGGCATAAGCCAAGTAGCTCCCCACCTGGTGTAACACTAGCTGCTATGGTGCTGATCACAGCAATGAAATCAGCTACCACTGCAGTCACAGCCACCTTCCCTGGCCCCGCTCTTGATCAACCAAAGGCAGTGGCTAGGGTTGCTGGCCCAGTCACTCCTCCTCAGTTATGCTACTGCCCACAACCTCCTCATCCTAAGTTCCATGCAACAAACCTTAGCATGAAATAGGGATACAAGAATCTTATTCTTTTCCCCAAAAAAGATGTGCACATGAAACTACACACATATTGAAAACAATAGAATTAAGACAACACATAACAGGAACAGAAATCTCTAGATTATCAAGATGGTCCACCAGAAGTAATTCCATGCATGTTGTCAAAAGGCTTCCTAAGCCGTTATTCGGGCGAGACCTTTGCAGAGAAGACTCTAATCTCAATACATCTATTGCAAGGGTGGGCAATTATTTGGACCCAAAGGCCATGTAGGCTGTTTCAGTGAGCGCTTGTGGGCTGAGTGAGCATGCCCTGCTTCCCTCCTGGCACCAACTTGCCAAAGCTCCCTATGTGGGATGGGGCCCTGTGCAGCAGTGTTCAGGAGTGAGAAGAGCAGGTGAGGCTGGGATCACAGGACAGCCTGGAGAAGTGAGAGTGTGGGGCCAGGGCTGGGTCATAGCCATGATCTGCAGCCTGCACACCCCTGTGACAGGTGTGGGCTCTGCGGGCAGACATGTGCAGACAGCAGATTGCAGCTCTGCCCAGACCCAGTCCCATGCTGCCATTGCCCTGCAATCGCAGCTCCCTGCCCACATGGCTCCCCAGAGCTAGGGCCAGGGCTGGGGCCAGTATCTTGGGTGGTGGCAGCATGGGGATGGGGCAGAGCTGAAAGCTGATGCTGGGCCTTGCTGGAGGGGCTACGGCACCTACAAGGGGGAGAGGAGGGCTGTGAGCCCCTCAGAGGAAGTTTGGGAGGAACTTAGCCTCCCTCCCCACTCCCTAAGCCTGTGTCAGACAGCCCCAAGGTGGAGAGAAGGAAAGGAGGTAGATTGAGCAGCAACTCCATGCTCCACCACTTGCAGCAGTGAGGACTGGGTCAAGGCCAGGGGAGGCAGGTGGTGCTGGGGCACCCCTATCCCATGCCAGCCTGCAGCCTACCCTGGGATGCTTGCATAGTGGCAGCAGCTCCCATCCCCACTGGAGGGGCATCAAACAGAGTGCCATGGGGGCTGGGGCAGGAGCTTCAGTGAGGGTGCTGCATCCAAGGCACGGGCCACCCCCAACCCTGGATGCAGCTTC
Organism: Alligator mississippiensis; assembly: GCF_030867095.1. Lineage (NCBI taxonomy): Eukaryota > Metazoa > Chordata > Crocodylia > Alligatoridae > Alligator > Alligator mississippiensis. Next base: position 63,775,874 of record NC_081833.1, on the reverse strand, counting down.
TCCACCCAGCTGCGCATGGTCTCCATGGCAGACTGGCCCCTGGCTCCAGATGCAGCACCCTCACCGGGGCTCCCGCCACTGCTGCTGCCCCCATGCTACTCCACACTGCTCCACCCCATGCCAAGCCAGCAGGGAAGGGGGCTGCTGCCATCACACAAGTGGGCTGCAGGCTGGCATGGGATGGGGGTGCCCCAGCATTGCTGAGGGATTTGCCACGGGCCAGGCAAAAAAAAAAAAAAGAATTACTCTACAGACTGGATGCAGCCCACAGGCCACATTTTGCCCCTGATCTATTGGAGTAAGTACACGAGATAACATGAGGAAAATGTGAGAAAAAACAGCAGTATTCATTGTGGAGGCTGGGACTGTACTTTGACTCGGTAGTAAAGCCAACAAACATGATTTATAATTAATGCTTAATTTTGAACTTGTAATCAACAGCAGTGTGCAGTGATTCCCAGTACCAAGAATAAATACTCACTGTAGCATCACCAAGCAGAATATGTGGAGACTTTTTTTTAAAGAAAAAAAAGACGGCGGGGAGGGAAATGAAGTATCACAATCAAACAATTTGATATAGCATGTATAAGCATATTCTGTAATATAAAGTTGACTATCACAGTGTCTGTCTTTGCATAGCAACATGTAAGGCACATTATCCATGATATGCTGATTCCATAGGGGAAAACTTCATATATTTAGCTTAGAGGCCATATATTAGAAGAATTGTGAAGGAGGATTAATGATCTGTGTATAGCACTCTAAGCAATGAGTATAATCAGCTAAGCTTCTCTATCCAAAGGTGCAATCTATAGTGTTTTCTCATTTGCATATCTCTTAAAAAATAATCATAGCTTTTTTTATTATGGCCTTATTAGGCACCAAAATGCTACTATAGATGGGTAGACTTCAGCTGAAGCTTGCCAGAAATGTTCATGGCTGCTTCCATCTGTTCTGGACAAGAAACAGTGTTAGAGATACAGACACCTCATGTATCAAGTACTTGCTTGACACTTGGTTTAAATGAACATTACCATTTGAAACTTGGCAGCAAAACTTGGGTCCCCTGTGGTGTATGGTCACATTATTATCTGTTTACCTAAAGCTGAACCTGTGTTTAAAACAAGGTCTTTCTTTAATCTATTTTTTGTAAACATGGAAAATGAGTGATGACTACAAATTAGGACTTGGAAAGTCACCTTGTTCTTAGAGAACTTTTGAAGAAGGAATGCATTATTGGATTCTTCTTAAAAATATATATATTGGACCATTTGCATTTGCCTCTATTTGTGTCCCATAGACAAAAGAAACTTTAGAGGAAAAAACCAAATCAATCTAGGCTACAAGAGAACTACTGCCAAAAGCAAACGGCTGTTCAGAGAATGAATGAAAATGTGTTTCTGAAGCAAGAAGATGTCAAAGACAAATTGATCTTTAAAATTAGAGTCAGAGTAAGAGTAAGGAGTGCAGATGCAAGTGGGTTGCCACTAGACAGAACATTTTAAAAGATAACATAAATAACTAATGATTTTGTCCCTTTGTTTGCTCTGTTTTTCAAATAATAGTCTTGATTTAAGATTTTCCTGATTTTGCCAATATACAGCCACAGATTTTCCTCAGTTTACATCAGAGCCAAGTTAGGTGCTTAGACTTAAGACAAGGCTCTGGTGAGAGATAATGCTGTGTCAGATAACCTGACATCCTTGTGCTGCTGAATCACCATTCAGGGACTCCTTATATGCTGGAGCACAGGACCTTCAATACAGCTCAGTAATAGTCTTTGACAAGCAGAGCTGGGCAGAGTGCCAGGACTGAAGTCTGGAGGAGCAGAAAAGAGGAGGGTAGAGAAAGGAACATAGTTTGAGTCATGATTGGGGCCTCTTATGCATGAATTTGGGACTTTATCCGAGTTACTTACAAATTTCAAAAGGAATGGGGCAGTTCAGTGTGTGCATGTGTGTGTGTGCATGTGTGTGATATACTGTATTTCTTCTCATATTTCTCACAGCCATGAGTAGATTTCTCTAAGAGGGGGAGTGTGCTTTCCCCCTCTTGCATTTCAGAGGTTTAATGTATCTTGCTCATTGGTGATGCGTAGGGGGTGTACATGGGTGCACATGCACCCCCTGAGATCAGCCGTGCACCCCTGGAAGTGCCAGCCACGAAACCAGATGTTCACTTCTGGTTTTGCTGCTGGCTCAGTGATCGCCCACTGGGGGACTGTCCCCACCCCCCCCCCCCTGCCTGGTCAGCGATTGGCCACTGGGGGATGCACCCCCCAGCCAGTGATTGGCCACTGGGGGACCCCCCTGGTTGGCGATTGCCTCCCCCCATCAGCTATCTGGTGCCCCACCAGACTTGGGAGGCACCAGTCACCCATGATCTTGCTTTCATCCTGGAAAAAAAAATGTTGGTAATAAAGGTACTTGTGACGTTTCCAACAAAGCAGTTTTCCATCAGAAAATACGTTTGTCAAAACCAGAACTTTTCACAGGTCTATATCTGTTTCAATTAAACTTTCATCAGGAAAAGTTTCTCAGCTCCAGACTAGACTTACTGGTCAAAACTAGACAGGAGGAGTCTTCTCCCCCATACACAATACCATGTAGAAGATGAGATGTGGAAGAATATGAAACCTGACTTGATACTCAGACTTGAATCTAGGTCTCCCGCATCCCATCTGAATGCCCAGAACTTCAGACAGTGTTAAGATAGGAGTCTCTTTCTTCCTCTTTCCTTTTGTCATAACAAAACCCCAAGTATTTATTAGTCTATATATGAAAAAGAACAAGGTGCCACACACTAATTGCAGTATTGCTTTTAAAGCCCATATGAAGATGTAGCTGCGCAATCAAAGTGCACTTGCTGGCTCTTTAGTGAGGCTGTTGTCTAATTTCTACTACATTAATGTTCCTCCAATCAGCTGTGTATGGTATTATTAATTCTTTCATCAACATACCCCTTCTTTCTGAACTTTTTTTTTTTTTAAATACAAGGATTGGGTGTAGCTGGTCTCATCAGACCTTGCGTGTCTTGATACAGGACTATGTAAGGAATCATGATTAAAGACTAGTTTCAGCTATTACAGGAGGGTGTGTTCTCTTCTGCTACATTTCTTTTCCCCATTATACTGAATGATGAGGGGCTCATTGTTCCCTTTTACAGTTATGCTGAATTAATATTTGGACACTTTTTTAAAATGCATATCAGCTTCCACTTCAGTGCTACTATCCGGTGTAGCTCCCTTAGAAGCTGACAGTAACAGTATCCAGTGAGGGTTTTAAAAAGCCTCAGCAGAGGAAGTAGTGGTATGTGATCACCTCTATTAACATCTGCTGGCTGATCTCATTGCTTTCACAAATTGATCTTCCATTATTGAGTTCTGTATTTTATTAGGTCTCCATCCAAAAAGAAATGTGTGCATACCTTTTGCTGCACTGCCTTTTAAGTTTCTTGATACAAATGAAAAAAGTGTTTTCAATTCTGAATACTTAAGAAAGCAAAATGAATTGAAATGCCAGTGGCTAGAAAATGAGTGCACATATTGCACCTCAGTGGAAACCATCTAAGTGTTAAACATTCCTTTTTTACTTGTCATTTTATTTTTTTTTGAAATGGTGAAATTCATTGTTCATCTGAAAACTACTCCCTAATGTGTAATAATAGGAAAGGCTAGTTTCCTGCACTGCAAATACTGTATATTATTTGAGAACTGCATGGCAACATTTTTTTGGCTTTTTTTGTAAAGATCAGTGAAATGTAGATATTTTAGCTCAATGTCATTATAGAAATGCTTTACAATTATAGAAAGAGAATGACAAGATATATTTGTAATACAAATTGCTAACCGCTGTCAGCTGGAAAGCCTGTGTCCTTGCATGAAAATTATGTTATTATCTTCTATGACTGTGAGAAAAATGTAAAGATCATGGATCATATAAGGGACAAGAATGGAAATTCACACAGATGATTTAGGACTGTCACAGAAAATAAAGCTAAAATATGCCTTTCCTGGCTTCTTCCCCTCTATACCAAAGTGGCACATAAAATTATATTTGTCCTTCTTGGATATTAATTGTTTTTATTTGCCTCAAAAATAAAAAATGACTGCTAAAAGTGTATTTTAATACAATGAACCCAAAATCCAAAGACAGTCTGAAGATGGCTAATAAATGGGGTCTCTTTCATCTCAGAGCTAGGCACCTCTTAATGTTAATGAGCATTTAACAATGCATCTGGTCCTCTGTGGAATACCAATTCCAGGGTATGTTATCCAAGAAGGTGAACAGTTAAGTAAGAGCAGATTGTGAGCAGAAGATAGACAATCATACAGATCCTCAAGTATAATTACATACTTATTATTTTCTTTCTTTCATCATTGGGGTCAAATTCCTGAGGTGTCTGAGAAACTCACTGACTTTTAAAGATGCACACATATAAGGAAGCATTAAGTCTTCTCTTAAGTGACTAGATTTGCTTCTTTTGCTAAATTAACTCACTCAGAACATGATGGGTTTTTCCAAGAGAGAGAAGGTTGATTTATGTATTTGCTGCTTTAATTGTATATGTTTGTTGGTGTTTAAAATTTATTTTTGTTATTCTGGTAATAAGGGTCTCCTTTTAAAAGGCATGCTAAATTATGCATCTAATTTGCAACGATGTTTCTTCACATAATCAAAGCAAGTATTTCTACTTGCAAATGGATAGTTAGGGCTCTAACTGTCCATCTCTATGTAACTATATAGTGCTCTAATTAGCATACAAGATTGTGGTGTTCTTGTAAGCAAATTCATCTTATGCATATGCTTATACATGCCTTTATGTGCCTGCCATAATGGAAGTCTAACATTTTTAAAAACCAGGTTCTAATGACAAGCTGAGCAAGTGTATTCAGAGGAATGGGAGCTGTACTTGCTTGGAGCAAATTAAGGGATACCATCAATAAATCAAGATGGGACATGATTGACAGGCACTCCATTGTCGTAAAGATACAAAACAGGTCACTTGTGATTTTGAATGCTGCTGCTGCTGAACAGCAGCCATCATTAGTCAAGAGCCGTGCTAATTTCTAAAAGTAAAATACTATTTCCATTACTAAATCCATCTGTATATTACCTCCTCCATCCCAGCGATAATTTACTTCATGGGCCACACACTCTGCCCACGACATCAGTGGGAGCTGGGCACACCCATTGAAGAGTATATGGCCCTTAATATCCACAGTTATTTTTGCCAACTGTATAAGTAGCTATTTTTTTTTTCTAGACTTTACTATAAATTTATGGAGAAACTGAAATTTACTATCCTGCCCTGAGACATCTATGATAGTTTTTACAATTCATAAAGTAAAATAAGGATGATTTACAGCATTTTGCAATTGTTAACGACAACCAAGGACATTTGTGGCACACTCTTCTTGTGCAAGGTGCCATAAATAATGTTGCCCATCACTATTTACTACAGAAAGCTTTTCCCACCTCCAAGGGGAGGGCTTCCAAGGGGAAGAATCAAGCCAACATCTCTTTAGGCAGGGGAAGCTGTCACTCAGAAGACTGAACCTGCCTGTTTTTAATCTTGTTAGTTCCGCATTACCCTTAAACACCCTAGCAGGGAGATGACGCATCTTTTCCAGCCAAAGCAGAAAGGTATTTAGCTCACTACACCTGCATACAACCATAATATTGGCTAAAGCTAGGGCTACAGCCATACTTCAAAGGTTTCTAGGCTGATTAATAGTCAGAGCAGACTGCAGGTTCATGACCACTGCTATGTTGTCTGGATTCCCACCGGGGCAGGCACTGCCATCCTATGCTATTTATGCATTGAGAGCTGCTAGGGCACCCATATCAGCAGTTATGTGCCATTCTTGCAAATGATCACATCTGCTGTTGCAGAGAGTTAGAATTATATCTTGGTACAGAGATAAGGAGTCCCCTGGTATTTTAGTGTGAAAATTAATTTGTCTATGGCATACTGCCATAAGATGTCTGCTTATTTGAGCTTCATAACATCTAAAACATTATAGTAAGTCTTCCCCTTCATGGATCTTGGATTTAGGTGAAGCAGAGATGTTTCCCTCCTTGGAGTCCTCCTAGTGACTGAGCAGGGAGACGACAAACAAGATTGGACGCTTGGCTCCAAATCCACCCTTGTTTGCTGAGCAGAGTAGCCAGCGTGCTGAATGGGCAGTAAATAATGCCCACCATCACAAAAGCGGCATTTATACTAGATCGGCCCCATCTAGCCGATTTTACTATAAAACCATTTCCACCCTATTATTACACTAGACATTTAAAGCCGAGAGTAGTTTTGATTTACAGCTCCTTAGCAAAGGACATTTTGCATTAGAAAAAGTTACTGCAATCCATTTTAAAAGCTTTACTCAACTTCACAAGCAATGAGAAATCAATAGGAATAAGCAGTTGTGGTTTACAAGGCAAAAATTGTAATCCCGTACCTTGTTAGCTGCATTTATTACATGTTCTCAGCATAGTTGATTTTATGGCAACTGTTTTCAGCAAAAGAACAAAGCAGTGCCACAGAAATCATTTCCCAGCAAAAATGCAATAAAATTCAGCATATGAACTGTACTACTGATAGGAGTTAAAGGAGTCACAGCAGGGAGCAGCTCTCTCCCCACTCCGTGGCTTCAGTAAATTGCCATATCCACTGGTTATCCACTTACTGGGCTCATGGAATAAATGCTTCTCTTTTTGTTTCAGTCCATTCTACCTTTTGACCAACAAAACAGCTGCTCTCTTTTACCTGTTCTTGTGAAAGGAGAATGATTTTCAGGGGTATAGTTCAGGTCTGGGAGCCTTCCTTCAACTTCCTCACCTGAAAAAAAAAGAAGAGAACAGTTTTCACTGAAGACAGTCCTCTGAAGTAAAGTGAGGGTTAATTAGCTAACATTTTGTAGAGCTTTGAAAACAAAGTCTGACAATCTCAGGCGCTCTGCTCTTGACAGATGGCTTGTGAAAATCCGGAAAGTCTTAGCCATGGAAAAAATTACTAGCCTCAAGAACAATTCATAGGCCTGATATCTGAACACATGGCTGCCTTTCAACACTTATGCTGAAGCTGGAAGCAGGAATAAAAAGCCAGCACTCTCCAAGAACTTTTCTCTTTAATAAAAAAGATATAACTTGTGTTTTTTTTCTTTTTTTAACTTTTCTTTCCTTCTGCTTTTAGTGCTCCCTATTAGACTCAGGTAATTGTGTTATCTGTTAATGATCAGGAAAAAAAATAACTTATTTATTAGTGCACACATCCTAAGTAGCATTTTAAAAATTTTTAAATGTAATTATTCTATGATTAGTCCTTACATGTGAATACTGCCTTGATACAATATGCTTGTTATTTGATAGGCATACTATAAGTTTGCATCTATTATGTCAACATGTTTTGGTTAAAAAAAAAATGCTAAGAAAATTTCTCCAAAAATAAAATAAATGGTGCTTGTACATGTGACAATTATCACCATGTACATGTGACAAAAATTTCCTTTCTGTGGCTTAATAGCATCACACAATACACAAGCATGAGGTTTGGGAGTTCCAAATTAATTTGCAATGTTGCAAACTAAACCACATCCCCATGTATTTTAGTTTGCAACATTGCTACTTGTAATATTGCAGCCTTTAATCTGACAGCTCGCCCCCTAGCTGCAGGAGAGACAGGTAGTCTCTGCCAAAAAAAAGAATCGGGCCCTTCGCTGCTTCTCCCATCAGTAGGTTCCTGGTGGTCACAGGCACCTCCTAAAGGCAGAAGCGGCAAGAGAACTGATATATTTTTTTGGGGGGTTTTTTTGTGGAAACTGCCCACCTCTCCCATGGCCATGGGGAAACCTGCTGGCAGGCTGAGCAGCTTGAGCTGTGGGGGACTCTGGTCCTTCCCTCTACAGCAGCTCGGATGCAGCACCTGACCCAATCCAAATCCTCCCTGAGCCCACCGTGGCTTCTAGTGCCCTGTCCCCACCACCTTTCTGTTACCTGGGAATGCATGGGAATGGGCTGCCTTGCCCCGGGACTGCATGGGGAGGTGGCAGAAGGGAAGCTTGGTTTCTGGCATCCAAAGAAGGCAGTGGGGATGGTGTATGGGGCGCTGGAAGCCTGCCAAGCCTGAGCTTGTTCAAGTCTGCCTGGGATCCCAGTGCCCTGTGCACTGTCCCTGTCACCTTCTCTGGCTGCCAGCACACCCATCTCCCCTCTTGCCACCTTCCCATGCTGCTCCAGAGGCAAGCCAACCCATTCCCAGGTAGTCCTGGGTGGTGGGGAGGTGGCAGGGACAGTGCATGGGGTGCTGGAAACCCCAGTAGGCATGGGAAAGAGTTGGTTAGGGACAGGTGCTGCCTCTGAGCTGGGGCAGCATCTGGCTTACTAGCAGCCCACCTGGGTAGCTCTAGGGGGCACCGCCACCACAGAAGGAAGGACCAGGACATCACATGTAAGGTCTGGAGGTTTTTTCAGCCCCTCCTAAAGGATGGGGTAGGTGTATTGGATCGCTCCCCAAGATGGGGGGGGAGGGGGGGGCTCCAATTCACCCACCCCATGCTCCAGCACTGGCTGGGAAAGCCCTTGAACAAACTCCCTCCACTGCCTTCCCCACCCAAACTGTGAAAACTTTGTAGTCTCACAGGGAAAAGCTAGATTCCCCTCCCCCTTGGAACCAACCGTGAACTTCTGTTTGATCCAGGGGATCATTGCAACTCAGAACGCTTCCTGCAAAGCATTCTCAGTTACAATGGGGAGCTGCACTTCTGTCTGCACCCGTTAAGGCACAAAATATGAAAGCTTCATGGGTGCTTGTTGAGGTCATAGAATGCAAATTAATTCAATGATGTTAAAATGCCCTAAGTGGCTGCTTTACTTCCCTCAGAGCCTTTCCTGATATGCCAGAGAAATTGGAGATTCCAGTTAGAAACCGCACTGTTCTCTAGCAAAGTTAATAATAAAACCCACAGCAAGTGCTGATTAGAATAATGAATGACAATAAGCGATGTATGTAATAGGAAGGAGACATGGCAGTACAATAGTCATTGGAAATACTGCTTCTGCCCATGTTGATACCAGCTTCTTCACAGCAAAAAAAAAAAGCTAATTTCTTCCTGCATTAGCCTTTTTTTTCTGACCTTCTTCCCCTTCCTATACCTCAAAAAGCCCGATTTTTTGATATGGCGATAATTAATTTCCATTCCTTAGTACCACTTTCAGCAAGGCTATAGCAAAACAAGGGCATCTTAAAAAGGCTGAAGGCCCAATCGTACATACTTCATGCTGACAATACTGAGTGAGGGACTCAAATGAACTTGTCTAGTGAAGAACCATTTGTCCTGTGGTTTTTGTGCTCATTATGGTAGAAATGAGTAAATTAAATGGCTTCTGAAAATTCTTGCATACAGAATTCAAAAGTCAACTAGATTTTCCTGTGGGACATCTGAATCAAAGTTCTCCATGCTACAAATTTTTCCTTAACATAACGTGCATCTTCCCTCCAAACTCTTTTCTCTTATGCATTTAATTTCCTAAGCAGGAAGTATCACTTCCCTTCCCATGTTTTATGCCCCCCCTACTTTTGTTTTTTTTTTTGAAGTCAATATGCAGAATTCCTGAGTAAATCCAAGAGCCAAAGAGCTTCCTTAGGCAGGTGCTGCACTGTTGCAGGAATTACATCCTTCTGAGACCTGTGCTCTGTGGAAGCATGCTGAAAAACATAATGGAATCTGCAGAGGTGAACAGGGAACTACAGAGTGCCTGTACACAAGTGCAGAGGCTGTGCCAATGCTCTGTAATTACAGCACATTGGAGCAGACTCAATTAATTGAGCTTTAGTCAAACGAACTTTAGTTCAAGTGCCCCCACTACCACTTTTAAGCATGGAGACACTGATACACAAGATGCTGTGGCACTTTAATTGGAGCCTTCCATAACATGGCTATAACTTACTTACAAGTCACCTAATATCATGATTCCGCAGTAGAGATGCTCAGTGTGAAATGCTATATTTTCTTGCATGTAACTGACACCTTTTCCTCCACAATTAAATGGCAAAAATTGGGGTGTGAATTATATGCAAGGAAAAGGGCATCCCATAGGTCCAGAAATTTGGTGATGGGGAGATGGCAGTATTAATGGTCATAGCTCTGAGACAGATTGAACCCACCGCATAGCCCCTCTGCCAGCATGCCAGATCAGGCCCCACAGCAGGCCATAAGAAGTGCCATACTGGATCAGATCATCTAGCCCAGTAGCCCAGTATTTTAGCATTACCTCAAAAGAACCTCCACCAAACAGACATTAAGCATTTCCCCACTCTGTCCTCTTTCTTCCCTAGTGGGTGCAAACCCCTCTTTTTATGGGGTCATTCTCAGGTGGTATCTTGCGTCTTAATGCAAGCAGGAGGGGAGATAGCAGCATGCAAAGAAAATTCTATATCTCCAAACTTGTGGAGGCTTCCACTCTTTCTGGTCTCTGGTTCATAGGCAGACCTACCCAAGAAGTCACATATCCCCATTTTCAGCATTTTGAGAGACAGAGAGAATGAAACAACTGTGATATAAAAAGATTGCAGTGTGAAAGGAATGGCCAGAATTAACACTTGCCCGATGACTTAATTATGCATGGCATTTTTCAAAATGAATCTGCTGCTTCTAAATTTACTATTCCTGCCCTGTCTCAGGATAGCAATGAAGGAATGGAGTGGAGGGGCAGGGGGCCAGAAATAACTCTCCTGTATATCAGCTCTGTTTCCTGTTGAGAAACAGGGAATTGATACAGTGGTGTGGAAACCTGCTTATCAGTGAGTATTAAATACTAGAAAGGGAACAGGACAAAAATCACACACAGTCAGAGGAAATAAGTATTCATCCACTGCCCTTGAGATAGTTCCCCAACTCTTTTAAGCTCAGAAAAATAACCAAGATCATCCAGGTATGTGGATTAAACATGCAAGAATCCCCACAGGGTAAGAGGGCACACACCCTGTTATTAGGGTTGTGCAAATCTTCGGGTGCTCACTTGATTTGGAAGAGATTAGGCCTGATTTGGCGTCCAAATCTCCGAATCTGAATCAAATCAGAAGACCAATAAAAAGGTCCAAATTGATTCGAAGCTCTCCAAATTGATTCGGAAAAGATTCAGAGACCTTCAGAGAGATTCAGAGATTCGGGCAGTCAATGCTCACCACTGCAGGGAGCTGGAGTGGGGCTCTGTGCTGGTAAAGAGGGGACAGGGGGTGGGGGCTAGAGGAGGGGGAGGGACCATGGGGGGGACCCCCATGAGGTCCCATACCCTGCCTGCTTCCCCAGCCCCCCTGAGTACCCCCCAACCTCCGCTCTCTCTCCCAGCCATGTCAATGGTTGCCCCACCCATCCCCAGCATCCCAGCTCTTTATTTTTTTTTTTTTAATTTAAAAAAAAAAACTCGCACTCACCGGCTGCTCCAGCAGCCGAATCTCCAAATCAGATTCGACCAAATTAATTTGGGATAGTGATTCAAACCACCAAATTGAATCACTGTCCTTCATATTGGCTGAATCCAAATCTGAAGCGAATACTAGCCACTTTGCACAGGCCTACTAGTTATCTCTCATTAAGATGGACACACAACATGCTATCACAAATCTATAATAGAAACACACAGGGGGAAACTGCTTTAAACCACCAAGGGCTTGACAAAAATCATTTGGCAGACAAAGCTTTCTAATAAATGTGAAGCCAAAATTGTACTAAGTATGTTTGGGGCATTCTTTCATCATAGGAAACTAATATGCCTAATAATAGTGATGTGCTATCTAGTTTTCATTGTAATTAAAAGTCAATATAAAAGATACAGGCTACTGGAAATTCACAAAGGTATAACCGTTTCCTAAAGCTGGGGTAGCAAATACTCCAACACTACAAATCATATTATATTATGTTAATACTATATAATAGTAATGTGACATATTTCATTCCTCCTAGTCTTATCGGTAATCTAGGATGCCTATGAAAATCCTTTTATTAAATGAGATGCTGTATGTCTCCTTCAACCATGATGTGCCTGATTAAAACTCTACGTATTTTTCTCTTTCCTGAAAAGCCTAATCCCATAATACTTTATAAAGATCTTATTATGTAGAGATTGAGTTCTTTTTCCCAAACCTTTCATCTTATTCAGTTTGATTAGGGTCACTGGCCCAAGCTTATCCCTTCCATAATTCCACTGGAGTCAAAGAGCTATACCACTCATCAAGCTGGCCCAATGTGAGCAAAACATTTGGTGCCCTAGATTTCGCAATACAAAAGGATAATGCTCCTTTACTTTGCACTCAAGTCTCAACAATACTTTGCTATTTCATCCCAGATGTCAATGAAACAGATTGCTACTTTGGGAAGTAAATATTTTGCATATAACATGCTGCCTAAGTCAATTCCTTGTCTTTCACCTTTCAGGTCCAAGCCAAATCCAACTATGTCTTTTTCCACAGCTATCTAATATCTGACCTTTTCTCTTGCTCCAAAAAAAGAAGTCTCTTATCCAATCCCTTGTCATTTCCTATCTAGATTACAGTAACCTCCTCCTCTCTGATCTGCCTGACATCCACATTACGTTCCCATACTTAAGCCACACACAACAGAGCTGTCTATATGATCTTCCTGCCCATTAATCGGATCATTTCACACATTCTCTCTTTGAATCTCTCCACACGAAATTGAAGTTTCTTATCCTTGCCCTCCAGGCCCTGTAGGGAACTACACCTCCCTTATGTAGCCACCCTTTCCTGTTATTGTATCCCAGGGCTCAGTCTACAATACCAGTCGTGTTGTCTTATTTGTACCGTTCACTTGCAAACATCTTTGTGCTTCTGTTCCACATTTCCTATTTCTGGAAAGGCCTCCACAAACTAATAAACAAGATCATTTACCTCTCATCATTTGCACCCCTCTGAGGCCTACTTGTATGGCAGTGCCCTCATGAAACCAGTCAAGCAATTTGAAATTTAAGTCACAAGGCAGGTGAAAGAGTAGGGACAATTTACAAACTCAGAAAGATGATGAATCTAACCACGCTTGTGCCATAATCCTGGGTGGCCAACCAGCCTGTAGGGTTATAAGTTGAAGCCAACCCAATCTATTTTACTTATCTACATATTCTTTTATTTGGCATTCATACTGTTGCTTATGTCTACAGGGTACTTAATGCATTGTGCAGGCAGTAAAAAAAGGGACATTTAAATAATATCCCCACCAGATTTTGCAGCTTGTACACTGAGAGAGTAGTGACCATTATGACACTAACCCATCACTCTACCCATTTCATTTTTCCATGTGGAGCCATTAATGGATTCAAAAATACATGCATGAGCAAGGCAGTATCTGAGTGAAACCAGTGATGGGGGAAAGGATGTTGTACATTATCTGCCCCACCAATCTAGACTAAATCTATTAAATCCATTTTACCTTTATCTAAAATGGGGCCTCTCGCCAGCCCCTATTCCAGGGGTTAGCAGCCAATGGGACTACACTGTTAACTGAAACTACACAAAGAGAAAAAAGAAAAATAGAAAATGGGCACAGGTTTCTCTACCCTGAGCCTCATAGTTTGGGGGTTAGGCTTCTGCACCCATCAAATGATGTGAGGGAACCACAGCAAGATGTCCTTTGCCAGTATCTTTGCTTTATGGGGACACCCTACTCCTTACCCACCAGCATGGAAATCAGACCTATCTGAATCCAAAATATAATTGAACAGATCTGACTACTTCTTTCCTTATTAAACTCTTCTAACTATGCGTTGAAATAAATCTAATTTAAGTGGGTTGAAGAACAGCCCCTGACCATGAAAAAAAACCCAGCAGCATTTCCTTATCTTCATGCCTAACAATATATTAATGCAGAGTCCTATCAGTTCTGCCTTATTCAACAAGTCTGCACTGTACAGAATGACTGAGCTGAATAGCCCAGCAGTCATAATCATTTGGAATGGAAATGGAAGCTTAAAAGAAGGGGAAAATCTGTTAAAGACCTTGAAGCTATGTTGTATTTGAACTGCAAATGTTTATCATTTTTATCTCATCACATACTATTTGGACTTTTAGATCCATTCAATTTAATATCCACTTTTAGTAGGTCGCTAGTCCCCTTTCAGTTTGTATTCTGTGCTTTTGCTGCCTTTTCATTCTATTAATAATAAAAAGGTGCCACAGATAATTAAAAACAAACTCAGTCCCAGCATTCATTAAAGAAGAAAATATGATCCTCTGAAAAGCTGTCACATATAATAAAGCAGCGTTATCTGCCTAGAGTTACAGTGATTTCAAACTGATAAGTCTAGAGGAAGAAATCCACTGAAATGCAGTTAAATTAATTGCTGTTTTACAAGGGGGAGCTTAAAAATGCAGTAATTAATTGACCTACTGTTTGAGACAATTTCCCTATAGTTAACAACCACTCTTGCAAGAGATGAAAAAGACAGCTCTCTTTCATTTGAAAAAAAAAGACTAATAAAATCAATGTGAGGCAACATTGCCAATCTCTTCTGTGTGTATGAAGTGTACAGCAGGGGAATGAGAAATTTTGAAGAGAATGGGCTAAATACTGAACTCAGTTACACTCAAGCAATTCCACTTCAGGTAGAGGAGTGATGCTTTAAGATTCGTTGCTCCTATATTGTGACATTTTGAATATTTAGCCCTAGGGCCCACAATGAATGGGGTAGGCAGGGGAGGAAGGGGAAAGGGAAGAGTAATTTATAGTTAATTGGAAAAAAAAAAATCACACGAATATAGCAGCTGATAAAAAAAGAAAATCGGTATGTTTTATTGCACTACTTGAACATTTTGTATTTCTTTGTTCATTCAAAACTCTAAAAGGGATTCATCTAAGTTCTTCATCTATACACTTTTTGTTTTATATATTTACCTACTGTGGGAACTAAATGCAGTGTCTTAGTTTGTTGTATCTAGCGCCACTGCTCATTTCTCCCAAAATAAAGTAAACTGCATGGACAGTTTGAAAACCTCTGAAGCTGAGAAACACCTGTATGCATAGCATTCAAATTCTGCCAGTATTGCTATTGTCACATACAAAGCCCACAGAGCAAGGCAGAGCATTGTACAGTCTGCAGATTCATCCTACAAATGCAAAGGAATATGGTCTTCATAGTACATTGTTATAAAGAGAAGCTACTTCACATGAGGAAGCCTGATTTCAACAGACATATAATAACTGGGTGTCTAACAACAGATGGGTTTAGAGTAACCACGTATGCAACAAGTGAGGTCAGTCACACACATCAAAATTGGTGAAGTATTTTTCCACCAACAGAAAATGTAGTTCCTGGAAAATTGCAAACTTGCTCAATTTTCCACTGGGAAAAGATAAATGAAATATTTTATACGGAGTTAAATCCAAACCAAAATATGTTCATTTGTTGAACTGAATTGAAATATTTTATTTTGATATAGTTTGATCTTAACCTGCATATACTTGAGCTCCTGTGGTGCTTCATAATGCCTACAAATGAGGAAACCTAACCAGATTATATCTTCCATGATATGCCCTACTCTTCTATTTTGTTAAGCACAAAGAGAGTTACTATGATAGTGTGTCATGATAAATGTAGACTAGCAAAGGAGTCTGATACATAAATGGTACATGCATTAGGGGAGGTTGGGGGGAGGTTAGCTTAAGGGAAAAATAGCCCCCTGATCAAAGATAAGTTGGGATGGAGGGCATGGGGGACCCAGAGGGGAGATCAGGGGAGTAAGCAGGGTCCATTGGGGGGGTGGGGTGGGGACTGGAGTGGCTAGCAGGTTTCAGAGGTGGGGGTAAGGGATTGGGGGACCAAGCAGGGTCTAAAGGGGTGGATCAGAGCAACAAGGGGGGCTAGCAGGGTCTGTGGGAGATACTCAGACGGATTGGGAGAGGCTAACATGGTTCACCAGGGGGGCAAACAGGGTCTGCAGAGGGGTTGGTGGGGTCTGGGAGGCTTTGGCAGGATCAAAAGAACCAGCAGGGTCCTCAGGATGGCTTGGGAAGATGGGGGGGGGAGGGTTTTTTCCCCCACCTCCCAGGACGAGAGGCTCTTTTTTGCCAACCTATCCCCAGATAAACAACTCTCCCCTGTGAACCACACTCCCCAGCCCACCCACCCTTCCCCCCAACCCTGACTTATTTCCTTGGCTCCTGGCGCTAGCAGCAACTTGCAGGATTGTGGGGTTTGGCTCAAAAGCTCAAGCGTGGCCTTTGGATGCCTGAGGAAATGGGTGTTTAAAGATCACAACATCAGATTAAAACCAAGCTCATGGTTTATCAAGCAGTTGTGATGCCCACCCTACTGTATGGAGCTGAAATACCAAGTCACTTGAGAAGTATCATCAATGCTGCCTGTGGAAGATTCTTCGAATCAGGTGGGAAGACAGATGCACCAACATTAGAGTCCTCTTGGAAGCAAACACCATGAGCATCAAGGCAATGATCATCCAATATCACCTTTGCTGGGCCAGCCACATCATCCAGATGTCCAACTCGAGACTCCTGAAGCAAGTTTTTTCTCCCACCTCAGTCAAGATGTATGCTCAAGAGAAGAAGGGCAGAGAAAGCTTTGCAAGGATGTCCTCAGGGCCAACTTGAAAAAATATAACTTTGACATCAACTCAAGGGAGACAATTGCCCAGGGCCACCCCAAATGGAGGAAGAGTTTGCTGCAAAGATCTCAGTACTTTGAAACTTCATGACAACAACAACAGGAGACAGAAAAGCAAGAGTGGCAGAAACAGCCAAAAGACAATCATCTTCGGCTAGGAGGGGCTGCCAACGATGACTCTACTGGATCTACGTGAGAACAAATGAAAGACGCTGCTTGTTGATTGTCCTAGTGGGATCAATGGTATTATAGTAAAGCTTTTTAAAATAAAAAGGTTTGATATTAAAAAAAAAAAGCGTTTTTTTATATTTTAAATTGCGTAGACTTTTTGTTGGGTGACTAATAACTAAGTTTATAAATAGCTTCAAAACAAATGGCATTCTTGCTCTTTTTAATTCTACACATATCAAAATAGTTAGGACAAACATTTGACAGCACACTACACTTTACATTTTCCATGGTATATTTAAACATTTTTCTTCCCTTCCCTCCCTTTCCCAAAAAATATACCCCTTTAATATAATTGGATTCTACTTTAAAAGGTTTATTAAAAATGATAGCTCAAGTTTTCATAGAGAAACTGGGGGAGGCATGAAATATTTTATATATACATTATTGAATAAGATCTACTAGCCAACAACAACAAAACAGAAACTATTCCAGTTCAGGATTAATTGAGCCAACTCAAGTCAAAAAATATTTTGGCATTGCTTCTGACAGATGAAAATAAAACAAACATTAGGAATCAGCTTGCAGCTAACAATATGCAAAATTAAAGAATATAACATTTTTAAACTTTTATAGGAGTACTGATTGGCTTTTTTTCTGAAAGCTGAGAAGAAAAGACTTGGCTGTTAATCTTGTTACATATCCACTTAGGAAACGGAAACAAGAATCCTTAAAAACCCTGCTATTCAAGCAAGATAATAGGCACTGGATGAATACTATTTATTAAGTAGTCTATGTAAAAAATGGTATTGTTTTATTAATCAGAAGTAAAATAGCAAAAACTTAAATTATTCTTCTAAATTCATGTATGGCTGCATAAGCTGATTATAAAAAAGTCTAAGGCCTAAGCATTTTTCATTTGAAGGTTAAATTCTCAATTAATTTTTCAGCATGTTGCCATCTCTACTAAGCGCTTCTGCTAATAGCAGTAAAACAATAGCTTTCTCTGTTTGAATTCTGCACGAGTTCAAGAAACCGTCAGCGACCTAATAGATTCAAAAGTATTGAAGCACAAATCAGAATTACTTTATAAAATGAAATCCAATGTCATTGTTTTTATTTTAAAAATATGAAGATGAAGAAAAGGTTTCTTTTTCAATTCACATGTTTAAGACCCGTTTGCTACCTTTGCTTTTTAAATATTTTTTAAAAGGAATTTAACTACTTATTTCATCATCACTAATGTGTGTATATGAAAAATATACAAATTACAATAGATAGAATTATTTTCTTTGTATGTACCATCCATAAATTAATATTTGAGAAAAATAATACACTTAAAACATCATTTAATGTAAAAAAAAAAAAAAATCACATGCTGATTGTAGATGTTTCATTAAACACTTACTTCACTTAGTGAATAACCATGTCTTGAACCCATGCTGCATATAGGTATTCCCAGACTATGTGACAATTTTAACATCGTGATACTTCACAACGGGAAGGAGGAGCTTCATGCTACTGGAAAGGAAAAGTGTAAAGTCCTGCACTTAGGATGGAACATTCCCCAGCAGTGTAACCTTCTGGGGAAGAAGGCTAATGGCATACTGGGCTGCACTGGTAGGAGTGTTGTCAGAAGATCAAGGGAAGTGATTATTCCCCTCTAATCAGCACTGGTGAAGCCATAACCAGAGTACTAAGTCCAGTTTTGGGGACCCCAGTACAGAAAGGATGTAAAGAGTCCAGCAGAGGGCTATAAAAATGCTTAGGAGCCTAGGGCACATAACTTCTGAGGAAAGGCTGAAGGAACTGGGCTTATTTAGTCTAGAGAAGAGAAGACAGAGGGAATTCAATAGAAGCTTTCAACTCCCTGAAGAGTGGTTCCAAAGAGGATGGAGCTAGACTTCTCAGTGGTGGCAGATGACAGAAAAAGGAGCAATGGTCTCAAATTGCACCGAAGGGAGTTTAGATTAGATAGGAAAAAATTTCTTACTAGAAGGACAGTACAGCACTGGAAAAGGCTACCCAGAGAGGTTGTGGACCCTCTGTCCATGGAGGTTTTTAAGACACAGCTAGACAAAGTCTTGGCTAGGATGGTATAGAATCATAGAAAGTTAGGGTTGGAAAGGACCTTAGGTCATCTAATCCAACCCCCTGCTCAAAGCAGAACTATCCCCAACTAGATCATCCCAGCCAAAGCTTTGTCTACCGAGGTTTTGAAAACCCCCAAGGATAGAGCTTCTACCACCTCTCTGGGGAACCTGTTCCAGTGCTTTACTACCCTCCTAGTGATATAATTCTTCCTAATATATAACATAAACTTCCCTTGCTGCAACTTGTGACCATTGATCCTTGTTCTGTCACCTGCCACCACTGAGAATAACTTAGTCAAGGGTTGTCAACCAGAGGCACACATATCCCCAGGAGTACTTGGGAAGGCTCTAGGGGGTATGTATGTGTGGGCAGGGACAGGGCGCCACCACCCACCACCCCACATCACCACCTCCCAGGATCAGGGCTGGAGGTGGTGAGGACAGCAGCACCCTTCTGTGGACCACATAGGTGCTGCCGGGCTGGCCAGCTGGATGCTGAAGGGGAAGGGGGAATAGGAAGCTCACATGCAATGGCCACCATCACCAACCTACCCATGCTGCCACCACTCTGCTTGTAGCTGTGCACCACCCACCCTCCCCACTTTCCGCATTCAGCTGTGTGCCACTCTTCCCCCCCCCCACATACACTCTCCCCCCACCCCCGCTTCATGTCCAAGGTTATAAACCCTGGCCTAGCTCCATCCTTTTTCAAACCCCACTTCAGGTAGTTCAAGGCTGTTATTAAGTCTCTTTTCAGTCTCCTCTTCTCTAGACTAAATAAGCCAAGTTCCCCCAGTCTTTCCTTATAAGTCATGTCCCCCAGCCCCCTCACCATTTTTGTCACCCTTCACTGGACTCTCTCTAATTTGTCCACATCCTTTTTGTTGTGGGAGGCCAAAAATTGAACACAGTACTCCAGATAAGCCACACAATGCTGAATAGAGGGGAATAATTACTTCCCTTGACCTACTGACAACTTACCTACCAATGCAGCCCAGTATGCCATTACCCTTCTTAGCAACAAGGGCACACTGCTGGCTCATATTCAGCTTATTGTCAACTGTAACCCCCAGGTCCTTTTCTGAAGAGCTGCTGCTCAATCGGTCAGTCTCCAGCCTGTAGCAGTGCATGGGATAGTTGCGTCCTAACTGCAGGACTTTGCACTTGTCCTTCTTGAACCTCATGAGATTTTTTTTTTTCCTCAATCCTCCAATTAATCTAGGTCACTCTGAATCCTAGCCCTACCCTCCAGTTTATCTACTACTCCCCCCCCAGCTTGGTGTCATCTGCAAACTTGCTGAGGGTGCACTCTATGCCATCTTCCAGATCTTTGATAAAGACATTGGACAAAATGGGCCCCAGGACACACCCCTAGGGGAATCCACTTGATACCAGCTGCCAACTAGTAATCAAGACATTGATTACTATTCTGTTAGCCCAATGCTCCAGCCAGTTTTCTATCCACTCTACTGTCCATTCATCCAGCCTGTACTTCCTTAGCTTGCCTGCAAGAATGCTGTGGGAGCCCATATCAAAAGCCTTGCTAAAATCAAGGTATACCACATCCACCAGTCTCCCTGCATCCACAGAGCTAGTCAACTTGTCATAGAAGGCAATCAGGTTGGCCAGGCATGACTCGCCCTTGGTGTCATGATGACTGCTCCTAATCACCCTTTTCTCCTCCAAGTGCTAACAGATGGATTCCTTGAGGATCTACTCCATGATTTTTCCAGGGACGGAGGTGAAGCTAACTGGTCTGTACTTACCTAGATCCTCCTTTTTCCCTTTCTTAAAAATGGGCACTATGTTTGCCCTTTTCCAATCATCCAGGACCTCCCTGATCACCATGAGTTTTCAAAGTTGATGGACAATGGCTCTGCAAACACATCAGCCAACTCCCTCAGCACCCTCAGGTGCATCCCATCTGGCCCCATGGACTTGTACATGTCCAGCTTTTCTAAGTAGTCCCTAACCTGTCCTTTCACTACTGTGAGCTACTCGTCTCCTCTCCAAGCTCTGCTGCCCAGTGCAGTAGTCTGGGAGCTACTTGCCAGTGAACACAGAGGCAAAAAAGGCATTGAGCACTTCAGCCTTTTCTGCATCCTCTGTCACGAGGTTGCCTCCTCCATTCAGTAAGGGACCAACACTTCCCCTCATCCTCCTTTTGGTACTGACATACTTGTAGAAACCCTTCTTGCTACCTTCCACATCCCTTGCTAGCTGCAACTCCAATTGTGCTTTGGCCTTCCTGACTCCATCTCTGCATGCCCAAGCAATGCTCTTAAATTCTTCCCTAGTTATTTCTGCAAGTTTCCACTTCTTATAAGTTGTCTTTTTCTGATCTAGTTTACTGAAAAGTACCCTGCTAAGCCAAGCTGTTTTTTAGCTGTACTTGATAGTTTTCCTGAGCATCAGGATAGTTTGTTCCTGCACTCCCAGTAAGGCTTCCTTAAAGTAAAGCCAGCTCTCCTGAACTCCTCTCCCCCTCAGACTGATTTCCCAGGGGATCTTGCCCATGAGTTCCCTGAGCGAGTCAAAGTCTGCTTTTCTGAAGTCCAGGGTCCTTACTCTGCTCCTCTCCATCCTTCCTTTTCTCAGGATCCTGGACTCTTATCATCCCATGGTCACTGCTGCCCAAGTTGCCATCTACTACTATATTCCCCACCAATTCTTCCCTGTTTGTGAGCAGCAGATGAGGAAGACCATGGTCCCCTAGTGACTCCAGCACTTGTACTAGGAAGTTGTTCCCAACACTCTCCAAAAACTTCCTGGATTTCCTGCACACTGTTGTATTGCCATGCCAGCAGATGTTAGGGTGACTGAAGTCCCCAATGAGAACCAGGGCATGTAATCAGGAAACTTCTGCTACATGTTTGAAGAAAGACTAATCCACCACTTCCTCCTGGTCTGGTGGTCTATAGCTGACACCCACCATGACTTATTGCTCTCCCCTCTAAACTTAACCCAGAGACTCTCAACAGGCCTACAACCAGTTCCATACTGGAACTCTGAGCAATCATCTGGCATTTTTATATACGGTGCAACTCCTCCTCCCTTCTCCCCTGCCTGTCCTTCCTGAACCATTTGTACTCATCCATGCTCTAGTCATGAGAGCTATCCCACCAAGTCTCTGTTAATCCAATCATGCCATAGTGCTGTGATTATACAAAGACTTCCAGTTCTTCCTGCTTGTTTCCCAAGTTGTGTGCCTTTGTATACAGGCACCTGAGGTAACTAGTTGATTGCCCTGGTGTCTCAGGAAGTATGAGAGCACCTCCACTATTTCTCCCTCCTGCCTGCTCTTCCTCCAGGTTGGGGACAGCATAATTGGGAACAGTCCTGCTTTGAGAAGGGGTTTGGACTACATCAGCATTCCTCAAACAGTGGGTAATGACCAGAAGTGGGCCACAAGAATATTTGAAAGGGTTGTGAGGAAGTCCCAGAAACAACTGAGAACGCATGGGTTTCCCCTTGCAGGCTGGCAGTGTTCCAGCCTGCAAGCGCTGCTTGGGATGATTGGAGGTAGTGGGTGCATGTTGTCAGCATATTGTGAGGCAAGGTCATGGGAGCAGCCCCAGCTGCTGGATGCAGGTAAGTGTATGGGAAGTGGAGGATAGAAGTCCAAGGGAACTGTCTGGAGGGCTGGGGCAAGGGGAGGCATGAGCGTGCATGGACAATGTCTGTACGTGGGGCTGCAGCAAGACAGGGGGAGCACCAAGGAAAAGGTGCCTGGCTCTTTCATGGGGGAAGGAAGTAAGGGTAGTTCTTCACAGTGGGAAGCTGCATGCCTGGGTGGGCAGCACAGGGCCTGTGCCCATATATGCAGGGGCCTGTACTCTCTGCTCACACTCTGGCCCAAGCAGGACAGGGGCAACTGGGGGCCCCTCCAGCAGGGCTGGGGCAGAGGGGGGGGAGGAGCAAGGGACTGTGAATTGGGAGTCAGGGGCACCAGCATGATTGGGGGGGAAGGGGGCAGGGAGCTGTGGCTTGGAGGTGAGGTATGCCAGCAGGGGATTTTTGGTTGGGTACCAGCAGGGCCAGGGGGTTGTGGGTCAAGACAAGCCATCAATCTTAGCAAATGGATTCCAGAATAAAAAAGGTTGAGAACCACTAGACTAGATGACTTCCTGGAGGTCCCTTCCAAACCTAATTTTCTATGAGTCTATGAAAAAGGAGCTTCCCAGCTTCCAAGACTCTGAGATATCAACATTTAAAAGAATTACATTGTCATTGGTAGAAAAGCTTTTTAAGATCATTTTTGAGGGTTTATGTGAGGTCATCTGATTCTTATACAGCTGGACTAAGAGTAGCTATAACTCCCAGCTCTGAGGTCAGAAGTCCTAAAACATTGCTTCAATACTCCATAAATAATTTCTAAAATATTTCCTGTGGTATATAGAACATGTTCAGGACACATGGTGGTATGGTAAGACAATTTTACTGATAGTCATTTAGAATGACCTGAATAATACACCAGTCAGGTATAATATGGCCATCCCAAATTCACGCCAATAAAACCTTTATACTACACGCTATGATCATGAACCCTAGTCCCTATGAACATATACCTATTTACCAGTTCATCCAGAGCAAGTGACTTGTTTGACAGCTGAATAAAGTAGCATTACCCTTTTCAGTCTCACCATCATTCACAATGGCAAAGAGGTCGAGTGAGCAGATTTTGTGCCTGAACTGGTGCATTTTCATGGCAGTTTTGCAACACTTATATTATAAACGTGGATATCTTTTAAGTTTCCAAGTAGCTTTTAAAAATCCAGTCTCACCCCCCTAGAAAGTCTCTTTTCATTTTACCATACACTTTATTGGGCTGGAGGAATAAGAGGACTGTCACAGGTATCAAACTGGTCACAAACATTAGAAATTCAGTACATCTCTCATGCCTCTTCTTGGTTTTTGTAAAGCTATTTGAACCACAGCTTTTCTCATGTTGTAAATGCCATAACCAAGTTACTGTTTGTGATAAAACTGCTTGTGTGAAGGAAGTTTTGAGATAGGTGAGGATTCTAGGGGGGGAGATAAATCTATGAGAAATTTCACACAGCTCAGGGAAAACCTACTGCTCATAATCTGGGTCCAGAAGAAAGGAGGATGTTAAAAAATGGCAATAAAACATCACCAGGAGGTGTGGTTACCATCACATAATCACACATCATGACGGAGCAAAGATAAACATGGGAAAACTTGAATCCTTGTTGGATGAGCAAGGACCTCCTGTTCCCATCCCTACTACATGTCAAGCATGCCTTGGAATCCCAGTTATTTCCGAATATAATGCATCTACGATACTCAACTGAGCACACAAGAGCCATACAATTATGGAAATACAAAACAAATCACTCTCTAGATGTCTACTGAGTTATTATATCATCCATGTTTCCACAGAATCTGAGTAAGAACTGAATTTTATCTTTCCAGCAACCCCATAAGAAGGATAATTAAAATAAAAGAAATGAGGCAAAGAGTATATTATGGGATTTATTCAGTGGCACAGTAAAAGTCTGAGGCTGAAACAGAAATTGAATCAAGATCTACCCAGTCCCAATTTGACATTCCACAATTTTTAAAAACTATTTCCTGCTCTAATTTTGAAATAGAGACGCAGCTTGACAAAGTTTGGGATAAATCAGAAAGGAGTCTAAATATAATCTCAACTACAGTACTATCTACATTAATGGACTTAAACAAAAAAGGTAAAACAGCAGGAAAAGCAATTCACTGAAGCGTGTATTGTATCATTAATTAAAAGTGGATTAGCCTTTAGTTTAACTTACAAGTCCTTGATGTCCAAGTTAAGACAACTTAAATTGTCTATGTGTAAGAAAATTTGAGTCAAATTCTGCTGCTGGCTCCCTGCCGTAAATGAAAAGAGAAATTCTTGCATCTAGTTTCATGCTTTGTAACCCATTACCAGAAAACAATTGACATTACCTTTCACAACATCTTAGAAACTGGACGCAGATAGTATTGTAAAAAAATTAAATAAAGAAATGAGAGACATCTGAAAAAAGGAAGACCTAGTTGGAGAGATGGTGATACCCTATTTGCAAGAGATAACCATGTAAAATCTCTTAAAATAAGCATGGCATGGCCCGAGATACATTTTATGTCCAAAACTAGAATCACAAGATGGATTTTATAGAACTTACTAAGCCATTACATACCATCAGGAACTACTTCGTACTCTGTATAGTTATGGAAGAGTTACCAGCTCAGACAATAAATACTACGGCCCTTAAAGCAAAACATGACTGTAAGCCTAGTTGCAATCATTAAAAAAAAATATTAATCACTTTAGAAGTGCTGTTTGAGACTCATGACATAAAATTAATAATATAATTTCACAATATGGAAAATGCATACAGGGGCAAAACCAAAAAATGACATTTTAAATGAGGTCAGGTCTACAGTCTTGTTATGACTTTTCTGACTAATGTATATAATTTTAGCCAAAGATGGCCCAGAATCTTCTAAAGTACAGAACTATCTGCCCTGTAGAAATTAAATCCAGTTGATATAAATTTTAAGTGCCTATCTGACACTGATTACTTCTGCAGGTTTCTAATTGTGATCCATGAGACAAGATACAGTACAATAATAAGTGCTTCACATTCTTTGAACCAATATAATCCAATCAGCAATGCCTGTATTTTCTGGTAAAGTATTAATTAGTTAGCTAAGTATTTGATACTCAGAACTGTGAGTTTTATCCATGCTAAGACTACTGGCTCCTTCTTACAACAAAGGACTTGAGTCCCATCATGGCAGGGATTCTATGTATATGTAAAGCTTACTGCGCACTTTTCATGTCAGCAGTTGCAGAAGGCTAAGGGCCTTGTTCCATCTTAGACTAGGAGCCACCCAAGTGTTGATGGGTGTTAGTGCTAGCTGGAGTTTGAAGCAGTCACTTGAGGCCAATAGGGGCCTGGGGAACTGGAAGGTAAGATTTCCCCCCTTCCATTCTGGGCTCCCCCCTGCCTCATGACCCTGGGGCTCTCCTGGTCCCCATTCCCCTCTCTCCCCCTGCTGCTTATTTGTGGCTGCCTGTAATCTCCATCCCAGGGACAAGGCATGGAAGGAGTTAACCCCCAACACTGCCAGGCTGCTACTCTTCTCTAGGCTGAGCCTATCTAGAGAGCAGTAATGGTGGTGGTGGCGGCAGCAGTGGTGGTTGGACAAGCAGGTTAACCCTTCCCAGCCTGCTCCCCTAGGGCAGACAGCAAGGGCAGCCACAATTAAGTGGAAGGGAGTATAGGGGTGAGCTGGGATTGGAGGTTCTGGGGGGCAGGGGCAGTGGGCCTGATCCAGGCCAGCAGAGGATGGGGTGGGTCGGGTGTGGCTGAGAATGGCTACACTTTAGTGTAACACAAGTCAGAGATAATCCTGTCCTGCAATGGTGCCACTTTGTGCCACACAATGAGTGCTTAAAACTAGTTTCATGTGTTAATGTGTGGACAATCCAGGTGTTAAGAGCTCCAGCAGCTGGCCAAGATTACTGTGCTACAAGGCCCTAAAAAAAAATTTTTTAAATAAAAATCACATGGGCTTTTATGTTGGTGATGGAAAAAGATAATCTTGCCATTCTTGTCATCAGAAGAGGATTTAACGCACTGAACTTGTTCCCACTGAAATCAATAGCAGGTCTGGTATAGAAAAGGAATCAAGTTCTTTGTTTGGGTACATTCAATAGGCTAGACCCTATAAACCAGATGTCTCAGCTCTGGCTCATCCGATTCGATTAGTTCTTACAAGAGCAGTCTATTCACTTTGGCGGGACCCACTGCTATCTGCATTCATTTTGCAAGATTATGCCTGGTGCCATCATCTCAAAAGGAAAAAGAAAAATAAGTATAGCAGGAGCATGGAAATTGAGGGCAAGAAGCCCTAAGCCTGGATGTCTCTTAGCCCTTTTTTAGCATGGCAGTTAATATATTAAAAGATAGGATGACTTTAGCTACAGGTAGTTAAATACAAGCATCTCTCATCACAGATCTCAAGCTTCAGACTAAGTTAATCCATCAGAAAACTGTAGTAAATGCTTACTTTAAAAATTGTCTTTGCAGACAGAGTAACAGGTTTCAGCTCTTATGAATCAAGCAAGGAGATGAATACAGATGAAGAGACTCATCTACATCAGCTCTCTACCTCCATTTGTCTCCCAGTGTCCTAACCAGCATTAACATCATAAAAGGCTCCATGTCCCAGCCAAACCGCTGATAGATGTGTTGGCTGGGTGCAGTTACAATCTGTATGACCTTCTGGACTGAAAAAAATGCTTAAAGGAAAATTCTTTGTCTTGATAGTGTTTAGTTTTGCCCTGTCTTCAAAAGTTAGGTTTTTACACGTGCCTAACAACCTGGTTTAGCTTCCACTTGCCATGGGATAAAAGTGGGGTAAAAACAGTCACCTGTGGAACAGCTTGTATGCAATAATTTCCCACCCACCATCCCCACTTTTAGTTCAATATAACTTGTCATGAATCTCTCAGAATAATTTGACAAGACTGTGGCTCTATGATATATTTGATAGTGTTTCTATGCTGACCTTAGCAAGGATACACTGGTATCCCAGGACATAGCATAAGCCTGAGAGCCATGGTAATAGGAACACCTTACACTGGTCATCCACAAGCTAGCTTGGCCAGGTCATATAAAAGAAAGGAAACAGTCCTGTCCCTGTTGATCCTGTAGTACAAGTTGGAAACCAATTGAGATAAGGACTGGCATACTGAGAAATGTATCCAGATTCCTGTCCCCAAGAAAACCCCCCTGCAATTTCAGTTTGACAAAGTGAAAATATTTTAGTGGTTGGCAATCCAAAACCATGCCAATTTTCAGCCAGAAACTACAAAATTTCAGTTTTCCAGTAAAAGTACAATTTGAAGTATATTAAGGAAAGCACAGCAGTTTCAGTTCAAAACAGTATTTCTCCTCAAACTCCATTTACTTCAGAATGAATCCATGGTAAAATGCAGGCCAGCCCAACCCAGTGCTAAAGTTCTCCCAATAATAAATAGCTAACGGTCTCCCAAAGCAAATCGATGAGGCAGAAATAGAATCCAGGCTTGACAGGGCTAATATGAAAGTTACCTAATCATTAAAAAAATTAACTAAGTCATTTATAATACTCATTTAAGGAACATGGAGGGGTATAATAAATACACCAACCAGTTACAAAATCCAGACAGAGCACAATTATCTTATTACATCTAATTTTACACCAATTATACAGATCCCAGTAGAACAAGATTTATACCAGAATGAGGAAAAAAAACCAACCTCAGATCCATACTTTCTCCAGCAGAGATGAACAAATCCTCTGGAAAGTAACCTACCATAGCATTTCCTCACTGATCTATCTTAGACCCACCTACACCACAGCATACTATTTCTTACTAGTAGGGGTCAGCCTCTGAACTCTTTAATCACACTCACGAGTAGTTAGTTACACAGATTCAGTGGCATCAACAGGATACTAGTTTAAGTTAACAGGTTTGCAGTACAGCACTTAGACTTTCACTCTTATTCAGTCATTAGTTACGGTGGATTTATGCTAGGACATATTAAAAAAATTAGCCTACTTGTACCATTTATAAAAAATTCATCGTCTATTCTGTTCGACACAATAAGAAGGCCTACACTCTCCAGATGTTAAATTCAATCACTTTGGTTTTTACTTTGTTAATTATTTTCAAATGATATGTAATGGAAATAACTTATCTGCAGGTCTATTTTTGTCTCGTTAGTAACCTGTGTAATTTCAATTAGGTTAATTGACTATGTTCTGCCAACTAATTTCTCAGTCGCTTATTTCTTGCAATTTCCCTCTTGCTTGTAATTTTGACCACCTGAAGGAAAAGTTGTATTGGTGGTTCTGTGGGGGAAGGGGTATGTGTCTCTGTTTTATTAAACACTATGATTTCAGTGTGCTGGTTATCAAATAACAAATGTAGTTGAGAACAAGGAGAAATGAAAAGTTGTCATGAGGTGTGAATAGGAAAAAACCACAGGGGAAGAAATGATGCAAGGAGCTCACCAATGAGAGAAAATTTGATCGTGGTGGGCCTCACTCTGTGAAGCATGCTGTTTCTCAGATAAGCTGCAAAATAAAGTTTAGCGGGACATTTTGTTTTACAAGCAGATAGAGATCAGTAAGGAACTCTCAGCACAAACAATATTTCATCTTTGATTCCCAATCTCTCATTTGCTTTGCTTTGTCTTTACATAACATGCTGTTCCAGGCAGGTGATGGAGTTTTCCTCCAGACTTTGTTAGTCAAATACTTAGTAATAATAGAATAATGTATGTACAGACACTGCAGGTTAGGCTGCAAGTAAAACTTTAGTCTTATGGCTGTTTTACATGTGCAGAATCTCAATTTAAATAATTTTGGATGTGTGTAGATGAAAGGGGAGCCCTAAATTGAAGTGATGGGATTTGAAAAAAGGCTGAATAAACCCCTGTGTCATGCACACACCCCACTGACTTACCTGCCTCTCCGGTGGGAAGGGGAGGGCAAGCTGCCAGCGGGTAGAGCGGTCCCTGGGCTGCAGGGGGTTGGGGGGAAGGGGAGCTGGTGCTTCCCTCCGTGGCAGTGGCGAACCCCCCCAGGCAGCACCCACTTGCAGGCACCTGGCTCAGGCAGTTCTGGGGAGCACTGCAGCCGCAGAAGAAAGCGCTGGGCCCCCACACTGCTCAGGCAAGCAGACAGGCTCCAGGGGTGGAGGTTGGGCTTGCCGCTTTGCTTGGGTGGAGCCTGTTTTCCCAGGCTGCTGCCAGGCTGCCTGCAGGGCTTCCTACAGAACCGCAGAGCTGCACAGGGCCCAGTCCTTCACTCTGTGGCTGTAGGGGCACCAAACTAAAATTCCTCAAAGGAGTTTTAGTTTGCTGCGCCCCAAGTCATTTAAGGTGCATTACACTGATGAATTTTCTACAGCAGCTGGAATTAATGTGCAATATGCCACCGAGGCATGCAAATACTGACACCACTTAAGTGGTGCAAAAGCATTTAGCCCACTTCAAAGTGCTGTGCACCCACGCCTCTCATTTCATCTACACACTTCATTTAACTACTTTTAATGCAGTTTTGAACCTAATGCTTCTTTTTAGACATAGATTATTAATACATATCATGATATTGAAAAAATGAGAAAGTCTTGTAAAAAATAGGAAAATTGGCACTATCAAAATAACCACAGTACTAAGCTAATGTTTCAATACTGGAAATATAGATGATTTTGGAGTACTAGAACTTGGGTTTCATTTTGCCTGAACCAAAGTTCAAATGGGGAATGGTTTAGGACGGTAGAAGGTCTATTCTTTTTCAGATAAGGACAATTTTTGTTTTGTACAGTCTCAGTCTCATCAGCAACACTTTGATTTTAGAAAAAACTCAAATTAGTTTTGTTTTGAGTTTGATTTTTAGCTGCATCTACAGATAAAGCATTTGACAGAAGTTATACTATAACAAAATGCCTAATTAAAAAGTCATATTTGTGCTCTTGATATGACTACCAAATAACCTATTTTAAACACAGGAAGGACTATGATAAAGAGTGGCCTTACAAGATAAAATTCTGTGGAGTCATACGTTTTTTCCTTGGAAAATAAAGCCAACCCACCCCCACCCCCCGCACTGTTAGCAACTTTATTTTCAAATGGTCAAATTAACTCTTAGGAAATAATTGGGTTTTGAATTTAATGGGGTCAGGGTTTCACTCCACAGCTAGGTACAGACAGTCAAAAATCCCAAGGGTGAATCGATTCAGTCTTTGCAGGTTAGTTCAAACTGCAGAGATTAATCTGAGAAAAAACTGGACAGACATTGACTTTTAATTCAGGAAATGCAGCCATGTACCTGCAGTGGCTCAGGCCAGAAGCTGGGGCAGCGGGGCACAGCTCTCTGGCACACAGCCAGCATGGGCTGTGTCTTTGCTTCCTCTTCCTGCTGCCCCTGAGGTTTCTGGGATTTTCAGTCAAGACTCACAGCAGCAGAACTCTTCAGGGTTGCTTGTCACTTCCTCTTCCTGCTTCCAGGCGCCTCTAGGATTTGTAGTCCACAATCACAGCCAGCAGTAAGTTTTTAGCAAGACAGGGCAGCTCTGTACTTGGGGAAGGGAAGTTTAACCCCCACTCCCTGTCTCCAGACCAGGCTGGGATTTGCCTGGAGGAGGGGGTGAGTTTCCCCCTCCCCCCCCCCCCCGATCCTTCTCTGCTGGAACAGACAGTCCAGCCCAGCCAAAGGCTGAGAAGCATGCTGGGGTGCTGCGGGACTGTGTTTTAAACTTGAACCAGGAAGGGGTCTGGGAAAGAAGTTCCATAAGCTGATTGGACTAAAATCAGTTAAGTCTGATACTACATTCAACCAGATTTATCTTAAACCAATTTCAGCCATTTTGAAAGTGGCTTATAGGCCTGTGTGAATAGGGAAGTACTTGATTTGGATTCAGATTTGGCCAATTCAGAGAACAATGATTCAATTCAGATCACTGTCCCGAACTGATTTGTCTGAATCAGCTTCAGAAGATTTGGCGCCGATTCAGAGATTTAAAGATTCGTCCATAGACTATAATGGGGAATCACTGAAATACCTATAACATTGTCACTGTCTGGCTGATTTGAATAAAAAGTGCAGGGATGGTAGTCCCTTTGGAGGGCATGAAGCCTGCCAAGCTTCAAGAAGATAGATGCAGGGATTTCTGGGAAACTGCATCTCAAAGTCCTGAAAGGAAAACTCATGTTGTGTGTGTGTTAAGGCAGATTTGGATTAAAACAGCAGGGATGGTAGTATCTTCTGAGGACATGAGGCCTGCCATGTTTTAAGGAGATAGGTGCAGGGGTTTCTGGGAAATTGTACCTCAAGATGCTGACAAGCAAAACTCAAGTCACGTGTGCGTGTTACGGCGCAGCGGGGTAAAAACTGCAGGCATGCTAGGCCCTGCTGAGGCCATGGCACCTGCCAGGTTTTAAGGAGATAGGTGCAGGGATTTCTGGGAAACTGCACCTCAGGCTGCTGACAAACAAAACTTGTGACATGGGTGACACTGTGTGCGTTAGGGTGCACCCTCACTGGTGCTGGGGCCTCTACATGATACGGTAATGTGCCCCAAAGAGGCCTCCTCCTCCTCCTCTACAGCCTCAGCCTGGTCCACCACTTTAAATAACAAGTAAGCAATGCAATGCAGCACAGTAGCACCAGCAGCATCTCAAGCAGCCAAACTATGACAGAGCCTTTCTATCCTTTCCTGCAGGAGCTTCTTCTCATGCAGCTACCAGAGAATTCTCCCTTCCAGCCCCAGCTCTGGGGCTTAGATGTGTCCAGGGCCCTGCCTCCTTCTGGTTAGCTGACTGGAGACAGGTGCTAGGGGTGTAGATCTAAGCACATGGCACTGGCAGACAAGGTCCTTTGGGTCAATCTGGCATCTTTTAACAGACCAACTGAATAGTTAAAGAACTATATCTTAGCAAGCTTTGAGGTTGAAAAACCGTTCATCAGGCTGGGGAAGCACCTGCAGTTGATCTGTCTCCTGGTCCTGGATGGAAGGAATAGTAAAGAAGCCAGAGGCTGGCCTGGCATGCAATGCAGGCAAGAAAGCCAGGTGGTGAAAATGGAAATGGAGGCATCAGGGGGTGAGGTATAGGCTGGCATGGGGGGCAGGGGAGGGTGCATGGGGAAATATAGCAGCGCAGGTAAAAGTGGAGAGGTACCTGGGGAGCCAGATGTCCGGCAGGTTGTAGTGTGTCATAATTCCAATGTCTATATTGAGTCCATGAGTTTCTGTACCTAGGAGGCTGATGAAGTGAAGCTCATAGGCCAGGCTCTGAAAAGTGGTTTGTAAATGCAAACAAGCACCAAACCTTGCTAACTTACCCTCGTCACCAGAAGCCAATTTCCTACAGCTCAAAATACAAAAGCCGCCAACAATCTCCAGTACCCCCACACACTGCACACCTGAATCTATCTAAGACAACAATACCCAACTACCTGTGGGGACATGGTTTTTCACAAAAAAACCCACTCTGTCTCCAGTCTCTCAGGCCTGATCCTGAAAGCGAATTTACATCTGGTATATGGAGCTGTGTGTTCGCACAAAAAACAAACAAAACTGCTAACATTGTAGCAATGTAACATAATACCAAACATCTTTGGCTAGAACCCATAAACCAATGCATCTTCCAGGAAGTCAGATGTTCTCAGGAACATGCACTGAATGAAATACACACCTGTGTTCACAGCCAACATGCAGACTCAATCCTTGGTTCATTACAAAGTTATACTAAGCATATACAGTGTGTAGGACATGTTTCTGTAGCTGTCGTGTTTTATTAGTACAGGACAGAGAAAAACATAATACATATGCTCAGAATATGATTTTGAAAAAGTAATATTATTAAATCAAATTTCAGCCAAACTGTTCTTCTTGTTGGCTCTTCCATAACACAACACACTCCAACTTTCTATCTCCAGCTGCTCTAGCCATTTAAAAAGGTCACAGTAATTATTTTATAATTGGAAACGTGCATTTTTTTCCCACTCTCAACTTACTCAAGCAAAGCAGAACCAGTTTTGCTTTTATTCCTAAAAAATAATTCATCTTTAAACAGCAATCGTGCCAGGAATACGTCACTTCCAGTGAGGAAATTGAGCATCAGGAAGTTACATGGTAAATACTATCCTGGGGGTTTGAGACCGTCATAGAACCTTGCGTGCAGCAGTCATTACCGCATCCAGCCTTTGTAAAAAGCAGAATCTTTTTTAATCCTTCAAACACTGTACTATATATGGAGAGAGAAAAAATAAACACTCATAAGGGCACTCTACAGAGGACCTACATTTGGATATGAATTCAAAAAGAAATTACTATTCTTGAGTAACTGCCTCTTCAGACATGTTTAGTCCAGAATAAATGTCCCTTTCCAAATTTGTTTGTGGAATAAGACACTCCCATTCCAGAATACACCAGAAGTTAAACAGAAACAACTATTCCAAAATAATTTACTGTGTAAAAAAGCCTTCCTAACATTACAATACATTATAGAAAATGTGAGTGCCATTAGCAATCTAGCCATCTAGGCAAACACGTTTCATGAAATACCCGCACCAAAACTTTCTTCTTCGAGAAGAAATAAAAACTAAAGCACTTGTTTATTTGTCTCTGTTTCACTTGTTCTAAAAATACACTTACTCAATGTCTAATTAATTTCTAAGGAAATCTGTCGAAGAAGCATGTGCATGTTGTCAAGGGGGCATCTAAGCACAGGTAACGTCTTCAGAAAGCCTTTAAAGCAGATGGCAGCTTTATGCCTACTTGAGCATTGCTAAATACTGCTTTCAACACAAAATTGGAATAGGTTAAATATTCAGGCTAAACAAACAATTCTTTTTAACCTACAACTTACATACGCGCGGGTGTGTGTGTGTGTGTTCAAAACTCTGATCTCACTAAAGTCTAAGGGGCCAAAGCTCCTGAGACCTTCAACAGGACCAGAAATTTATCCTTTGGTGTGGGAACTGTTTTCATTCAACATTTACTTGGACAAACTCCCATTGAGTGTAATGTTTTTCTAAGAAAGTAGAGCATTTGGCAAGTTTGTAGTGAGCAATATCCTATCATCTCCTGAAATCTTTCTGAAATTAATGAGGAGGTAAATGCACATTCACATGCCACAGTCTTTAAATATTGTCTAAGTATAGATGCTTTATCCAAGAGGTTACCTTAATTATTGTCACATTTGTGTGGGTGGAGGAACTGGAGATGCAACTTACAGAACATTTTGGATGGTTCAGAGTTTCAATGGCAAGTCACTCAAAATACTGAGAAAATAAGATTCATTAAGATTCCCTTTGTTATTTCAGAGACAGGCAGTCCCACACAAGCATTCTGATCTGTATGAGAAGGATATTAGTGGATAATCCTTTGTTTGGGATCCATTCCAAATTCACAATATCAAATAACTCAGATCAGTGCAAAACTATGCTTTCAGGATTACCTCAAGAGATTTGGTTGGAATTCACTTTATAGCAAACCTCTTAGTCAGAACCGTCTGACAGTTAAATGCTGGTAAGCCCTATTTTATTTTAATTAAATGCTATACGGGTTTATATTCAATGTCTTTCACCTTGGGTTTTTTTTTCCCCATACTCATAATAGCCTTACATTAAGTGGTCTCTGCAGAGCAGCATTGGTAACCTTTTCATATTGTCTTTAATTTTGTTAATCCTTTGACATAGCCTTGAGGACTGTTGAATGCCCTTTTTGATGCCATTGTGCTTTGTTGAGCTTTCCCAAGTGCCATAATTTGGAGTTCCAGTACATCCATTAAAGCCACTGAACCAGTTCAAGTGACTTTTCCACACAATATCCTATAGTGTATATTAATATGATTTTTCCCTCCCATCTTTGTTATTAGTGAGTGAACTACACTGATGGTTATACAATGGCAGCAGCTGCCATAAATTAGAATTAATTAATTAATTATGTTCTATTTCGGCAAATGCAGACCAGTTATTTTAAAAATAAGCAAGTTCTATGTAGTATCCCATTATAATACAATCTCATGTAGTAATAACACAACATATTCATTATGTAAGAAAGATTGAATGGAACCAGTCTGGAGGCATTAACTCTAAACAAGCTGAAAGGATTGGCAAAATACTGTAAAAGATACAACAAGAAAAAAAAAACCAGAAGACAAAGAAATGGGGAATTGCTATACGAGGAGCAAAATGCATATGTTTATCTTTCCTTACCACATAGGGCATACTCACACGGAAATCCAAAGTTGCAATCACAATTTGTGTAGACATACCCAAGCTAACTTCACATCCGCTTTGGTCCCGATAACAGTCTTGATAGGGTAGCACAGGCTTTATCTGCCAGCAACTGAAGCCTGTGCTGCCCTGGCTACACTGCTACCAGGATTCAAACTGGCCAGTATTAAGCTAGCCCAAGTGTGTCCATGAACTACATTCACACCATTGGATTGTGGCCCTGGAGACACTATTCCAAAGTCTATTCAGATGAACATAAGTATACTTACTTTGAATCAGGTACAAAGGAGTCACTCTGGGTTGAAGAAACAAGAACAAGGCATTGCTGTGACCTCTTAACCTTGTACTAGTCAGTTATGGAAAATATTTCATGTACTTCTATTTGACTCACTAAATTGAAGGGTAACAGGCACCTTGATCACAGCATATTATTATTACTTACATAGGCGGGGTAGATGCCTGATTGAAAAGGGGCTCTTTAAATTGATCAATAAAAAAAGATTAACAAGATCCAGCTGCTGAACACTAAAAGTCAACAAAAGTGCCAGCTACAAATAAAATGCACATTCTTAGCAGGAAGGTTGGCAAAAGACATGGTAAATTACCCATCATGTGGAGTCTTTAAATAGAGATTGGATCTGCAAGAGGTCCTTCAGGGCAGCCACAGGTTGTTAAAGTGATATTCTGTGGCCACTATTGCACATGCTCCCTGGTCTTCCAATTCCATAAATCTATGCTGCCTACTGTTCAGGGGTGGCAAAATGGCCTCCTGTCACAGGAATTTTAGCAGTTATTGCTGGGACATCATGCCACTGCATCATCCCCAGTGCAGAGCTGCAGCTAAAATAAGCTGTCTTAAGACAAGCAATTTGATTTTGAAAACAGCCCAAAATTTAATGTATTATAACTTCCTAAAAGTGACACCAGGTATTACAATGAAAATACAGATCTGCCAAAGCTATCTTTCACAAGGAAGAAAAGAGACATGCATGTTTGAGTACTTACACTATCATCAGTTCAAAGGGCAACTTTACATGTGCTCTGGGGGTGTGGCAGGGTGGTGGGGGTACTTTAACTAAAGCTTGTTTGACAAGCTTTAGTTAAAGCACCCCCACCATCATTTTGAAGTGCAGGAATGCTGAAAACATGAGACACAGAGGCTGCTGGACTGCGCATATTAACACACTCCAGCAGACTCAACTAATTGAGTCCATTCCCATGCCCTATAATTGCAGCATTGGAGCAGTGTCTCTGAATGTCAAAAAGCCCCCAAAGTCCTATAACTGCCAGAAAACTCTCCTTCTTAACTACTGTAATGAGGTACACGGCTCAGGGGCTAAAGTCCAGCTGCAGGGGATTAGAGAGAGGAGCCTGCCTGCCTAGGAGTCATGGGTCAGCTGACCGGGATGACTGACTGGCCCTAGGAGAAGTTAAAATCTCCCAGGGAGGGTAACTGAGGAAGAAAGGAGTCTGGGATGCTTTGGAAAAGCT
Organism: Alligator mississippiensis; assembly: GCF_030867095.1. Classification (NCBI taxonomy): domain Eukaryota; kingdom Metazoa; phylum Chordata; order Crocodylia; family Alligatoridae; genus Alligator; species Alligator mississippiensis. The sequence continues at coordinate 63,738,709 of NC_081833.1, read as the reverse complement.
TTGAACCTGGGTTGTTTCTCTCCCATGGTCTGAAGAAAGAGCAGAGGTTTTATTTTGTTTGTTATTTGTCTGTGACTTTTGTTGCTTATGTAGTTTGCTGTGGGGACAAGGTCCACAGGTACATCTCAAGCATCTCCCCTGTAAAAAAATGGACTGGAACTAAGAGCAGACTGGAGTTGATGAGGAAGCTGGTTCCTGGGGTGGGCTAAAAGAGGAACAATCTGCTAGAACCATCTTTGCTTCCTTCTCATTCCTCCCAGCTCTGTTCATCTACTCCCCCTCTTTGTCCATCCCCATCATTTCACAGGTCTTAGTGCTAACATCATCTTTGCTCCCAGGAGAAGAGTGACTATCCTTGCTCTACTTTGTTGACTCTGCATCTTTCAGATCTCCATTTGGAAATGAATTGTGGGTGTGCATATGGGTACCTTAGACCTACAGATGAGGAGAGCTGAATATTACTATCCCCAAAAGCGGTACTCCATTGTTCCTTCACTTGATGTTGGGTTCATACTGCCAAGAAATACCTATAGCACTGCTCTCTTTTAAATTGCTTCGAAGTGCTTTGATTAATCCGAGATTGTTTTCAGTTAGAACTCATTTAGCAGAATTCCTCACACGATAAGAACTTTAATTATCATCATTACAAATTTTACTTCAGTTGAATGTCAGCCAAACTAAGTGGTTTTGAGTATTAGTTAAGCGTATTAGTTATTATATGTTTAGTTCTTATGTCAACAAGGTTCAAAACTTTCCCATTAAGTAGCGTTTCTACTTTAAACTTCTGAAAAATGCTAAATGACTGTAGCAGTGTCAAACAAATGCATCTTCACCAATGTGTACACAAAAGCAGTAATTTTCAGTGCCAGCATTATGTAGAAACATCACACTAGTCATCAACAACATTTTAAGAGCTCATTGAAATAATAAAGTGGCTACAGTTCTTTCCATTAGAAGGTTTATAAATAAAATCTGTTGTTTGGTACATTAGAAGAGAGAGCTAATGTGTAACTATCATAATGGCAATATATTTTACCAGTTAAATTTTTAATTTTTAAATGAAGGAGTACTTGCTGTCGGAAAAAATGCACTATTTTCACCTGTTTCGTAATCCTGTGTACCCCTTTCCTATTCAATTAGTCCCAGTACATTCAAGAGAACTATATGCAAGAGTAAAACAAGCAGAATTTGAACTTCATGTACTAAGTCAACTAGACAGATTATTTGTGGTAGCTCAGTCTTTTAGGATCTTTTTGAAAACCTCTTCCATTCTGGCTGACTTTTTGTCAGTGAGGAAGCCCCATGAAATAATCTTCCAAAGGGAAGATCTAGGGCAACTAGCCTAAGTGCATGCTGGGAAACTGCGTGACAGGATGAGGGAGCTATCATAACACTTTAATTTATAATAAAGTTTCTGGTTCATGTAATCTATCTTTAAAACAAGGGTCTCCCAACTATGCTGAAAGGTTTACCTGTGAACTCTCTCAGAGTAGAATTTCATTTCTCCAACACACAAGCCATTCACAAAGTGACTTTGGTGAATTGTAAGGTGCGCTTCAGATGGTTGGGATTTCTATTTATATTCTCTCTCATGTCATATTGCCTCAGTGCTAGCAGATGTGGATTTATGGCTCCATAAACAAAGTAGATATTAATAAAATTTAATTAATTTCTAACTAAGGCCAGCATACAGCCAGAGGAATAATGAATTGGGCTGGAATGTTTCATGACTGGGAATCAGGAGGCAAAGAGTGAGGGAAGTGCTGAAGAAAAAGAATCTTCTCTTCAAGACTGGCCCACACTAAGGAAGTCTCAAGACTCCTGTACCCCAACCTTACAAACAAAATGTCTTATGGATGCAACTCACTAAGACCCAACCCTGCCCCAGCTCCTCTACCTATCTTCAAAATTTTCCTGTGATGGGGTACTTTGTAAGCATCCACTGAAGATGCAACAATGGCCCATCTCACTACTTAACCCAAAAGGCTGTGCCATAGAGCATTGAGGTTATGTTTGGTCAGGGTGCTAAGGGAAGGATGTAGAATTCATGTTTATGAATGGCAAGCCCAGACTAGATTAATTGGATGTAGTCTTTCTGGACTTCAGCAAGGCCTTTGACACTGTCTCCCACCCCATCCTCATTAAAAAACTAGGCGACTGTGGCATTGATGCCTACACAGTCAGATGGATTGCAAATTGGCTGAAGGGTCATACTCAGAGGGTGGTGGTGGATGGGTCATATTCGACCTGGGGGGAAGTGGGCAGCGGAGTCCCCCAGGGCTCGGTCCTTGGGCCCGTACTGTTCAATTTCTTTATCAGCGATTTGGATGATGGGGTGAAAACAACTAGTTTAAATTTGCTGATGATACCAAAATTTGGGGTGAGGTGAGCATGCTAGTAGGGAGGGAAAAACTGCAGCAAGACCTCGATAGGTTGCAGGGGTGGGCTAACAAAAACAGAATGCGTTTCAATACAGACAAGTACAGGGTGCTGCACTTGGGCAGTAGTAACCAGCAGCACACTTATAAGATGGGAAACTCCCTTCTTGTGAGCACGGAGGCAGAAAGGGATCTTGGAGTCATTACTGACTCCAAGATGAACATGGGCTGACAATGAGAGGTCATGGTCGGCAGGGCTAACCGGACCTTATCGTGCATCCACAGGTGCATCTCAAGTAGGGCCAAGAAGGTGATCCTCCCCCTCTACGCAACACTGGTCAGGCCACAGCTGGAGTACTGTGTCCAGTTCTGGGCACCCCACTTCAAGAGGGATGTGGACAACATTGAGAGGGTCCATAGGAGGGCCACCCGCATAATCCGGGGACTGCAGGGCAGACCCTACAGTGAGAGGCTACGGGACCTGAACCTGTTCAGCCTTCACAAGAGAAGGCTGAGGGGGGACCTGGTGGCCGTCTATAAACTCACTAGGGGGGACCAGAAGGGTTTGGGGGAGACCTTGTTTCCCCTAGCGCCCCCTGGGATAACAAGGAATAACGGCCACAAGTTGTTGGAGAGCAGGTTTAGATTAGACATCCGTAAGAAGTCAGGGTGGCTAGGATCTGGAACCGACTTCCAAGGGAAGTGGTGCTGGCTCCTACTCTGGGGGTCTTTAAGAAGCGGCTTGATGCCTACCTGGCTGGGGTCATTTGAGCCCAGTTTTCCTCCTGCCCAGGCAGGAGGTCGGACTTGAAGATCTACAAGGTCCCTTCCGACCCGACTTCTATGATTCTATGAATTTTTGATCTCTTGGGCAATCTTAGTTGGAAAATGGGTTATTTGTAACATGAAAACTTTTGATATTTGCAGTGGTGGAACTATATTAAATCATGATAAAAAAGTCAAAAGTATCCAAAAAAAAGCATAACATTTTTTAAATGTTATCATTTGTGACATTATATAAAGGGGAAATGATATTACTAGTTCATTTTTTAGATTAAGTGATTAATCATCATACACTCTGTATCTGGCAGCAATTAAGATTAGATTTTATAGAAATGCTGTGTATTCAGGATCCTTTGCTTCAGAAACAATCTTCAGAAAAGCATTTAGCAAGTAATCAACAGCATTATTAGCAAAAGATCACACAAGAATATCTTTCTGATACTTAACTTCACAGTGTTATCACAACACTCTCTCTCTAAGCCTATTTGTGTTCATCCTTAATATTAAGAAGAGACAAGAGAAATGCTTCTAACCGGTTATATAAAAACAATATGTTGTGGCTCAGATCTTTGGCTTTGTTAAATCACTTCTGCACAAAACAGATGGTTAAAACTGGCCATATGAAGATTTCTGAAGCCTGAAAGAATTCTCAAATACCACAAAAACTGGCTCCTTTGTCACTACTAGAAATGGGCAAAACTGAGCCCCTGCTTCCATGAAAAGATCAGATTTCTCAAGGGGTAAAAGGCAAAACCATAATATTTCAATCCCAAAGTGCTGTCAGGGTAGCTCACAAGAGTTGTAGTGATGGTCCCCAATGCTGCCATTGTGGTAAGTCCAAGACTGAACAGGGGGGATACAAAAAGTTAAATTAGAAACATCTTTCCATGGACATGTTCACACCCTCCAGCCATGCCAAGTATTTCCATTTACACATATATTTCATCCCAATAGGATTTACAAGTCACACGGTATAGGCATACTGAATCACCACACCTACTCACTCAGAAATTATTTCAGGATGCAAACATCACAATTGGACCTCAACCAGGGCACAAAGGTTAATGTACTCTTGGAAAGTGTGATGAGGCTTTCAATAACAAATATTCTGGAACTCAATTTCACACTTTATTCAGTTGATTGCATGCCCAGGTATACACACAGCCCTCTTGGTGAGACACTAGATGATTAGGAAGGGTTACAGTAAAAGGAATCCTTGTCTTATCCTGGCTAAAACCTATTAGTTTGAGAGACCTCAGGAGATAATAGTACACTGGTTAGTGCAGAAACCAGTGTAGCCATTTGTTCTAACTATACCTGCTATTCCTTTCGCTTCTCAAACTAATTATACTGATGACTTAGTAGGGCACCAAACTGGAGGAAGCAGTAGATATGATAGAGGGTAGGGCTAGCAATCAATCAGAGAGACCTTGACAAATTGGAGAATTGGACCAAAAGAAATCTCATGAGGTTCAGTAAAGTCCTGCACTTAGGACAGAACAATCCCATGCACCAGTACAGGCTGGCAGCTGACTGGCTAAATAACAGCTCTGCAAAAAAGGCCTTGGGAGTTACAGTGGACAATAAGATGGGTATGAGCAAAAAATGTGCATTTGTTGATGGCATACTGGGCTGCATTAGTATGAATGTTGCCAGCAGATCAAAGGAAATAAATTTTCCCCTATATTCAGCACTGGCGAGGCCACAACCAGAGTACTGAGTCCAGTTTTGGTCCCCCCACTACAGAAAATATATGGACAAATGGGAGAGAGTCCAGAAGAGGGCAACAAAAATGGTTTGAGTCCTAGGGCACATGACTTCTGAGGAAAGGCCGAGGGAACTGGGCTTATTTAGTCTGAAGAAGAGAAGACAGAGAGGGGATTTAATAGCAGCCTTCAACTCCCTGAAGGGTGGATCCAAAGAGGATGGAGCAGGACTGTTCTCAGTGGTGGCAGATGACGGAAAAAGGAGGAATGGTCTCAGGTTGCAGCAAGGGAAATTTAGATTAGATATTAGGAAAAATATTCTCACTAGAAGGGTAGTAAAACACTGGAACACTGGAGGTTTTTAAGACCCAGCTAAACAGAGGCTTGGTTGAGGTGATCTAGTTAGAGAAGGTTCTGTTTCAAGCAGGTGTTTGGACTAGATGAACTCCTGAGTTCCCTTCTAACCCTATTTTTCTATGACTTCAACTGCTGTCTTGACATTTGTTGCTAAAAGCTGGGTTAGTGTTTAGACCAATATCCATATTTGTTTCAGTGACAACAAGCTGCAAATATATGAAAATACCAATTACTAACTTTTTATTCAGCTTGTTAAGGTTTCTAAAGACGTGGCACAAGAAAACACCAACACCACCTTACAAAATGAAAAAACCTGAAGAGAATGATCAGAACTATCAGGTTCTGTATGTAGTTTTACTTGATCATTTGGCCTCAATGGTATTCATACCAAGAGTTTCACAGAACCAGATTTTCAAGTAAGCCTGGGTGAAAATTTTCGGAAAGAATGGGTTTCTGCAGAAACATGTGGATTCATTGGACTCCAAACATTACATGGGATCGTGTGGACCCCACCAGTGGGGCTACACCACTGGTTCAACCACCAGTGACTGGGGCACTGTGCCTCAGGCTTTGCAATCTCTGCTGCAGTGCTTGCTGCTCAAAGGCACAAGTACAATGAAAAAAATCTTGCAAAGTACAATAAATAAGCACAAGCATGTATAACAAAAGGCCAAACGTGGTATAGAGACATGAGAAGAAGTCGACTCTGCTGAAACTTTTGATGGAAACTAGGCAGGCTAACTGGTAAGCTGAACTGGATATTCACCCATCATCCAGGCTGCCAGTAAATGAGACAAGCAGGCCGCCCAGCATCCCTGTTACCCAATTCCCAACCCCCACCCCCGGGTCAGAGAAGACAACTGCCCAGCCAGTACCTAGTTTGCAGGCTTGTAAAGCTTGCTACTGCCTTGCTCCCTGCTGTATCTTTTTTTTTTTTCCTATTTTATTTGTAATGTAATAATTGCTAGGGGAAATTACCCATCCCCCACAAAAAATTCCCATGACTAATGAGAATAGCAATGAGAGACTTTTACAAAATGTATATTGCTTTTATAAATTCTAACTAGAAAATGAGACCCCAATTTTATAATATAAATAAAAAGAGAGCTAAAAAGCTTTTGTCGTTCTATCAGGCATTAATATGACATGACATAATGCAATAGTCAAAGCATACAACAGAGTCAAAACATAACATTTTGACCTTATCAAAATGAAAAGCTTTAAGTGAAATGAAATGTCATTTTGATTTTTCTGAAAGGATATTTCCTTCTGCAGGTAATTGATTTTTCATTCCACTCAGAACAAAAAAAATTTGAAATTTCCCTGCAGAATGGGAATTCCAGGCTCCAACTCACTGATGTCCAATTATTTTTAAAATTGGCTGTTGATCCATATAGAAACAGACAAAACAGTAGCCCTGAACACTGCAGCATCTGTACAGTAATGTGTAGCATTTGGGAACCACTTCTATCAAATGTTATGGTACTTTTATAATGGGAGGAATGAATTAGGAGGAGAAATGACAAGGCCCTATATTAAGATGCGGAGCTGCTTTTGCTTTTCCATTTTGAAGTAAAATACTGAAGATGCATAAAGATCCAAGTGGCACTGGCAGGACACGAAGGTTTGAAGTTTCTGGCTAAAGCCATCTGCCTTTTCCCCCTCCATTATTTTCACTGAAACTAGGCTGGAAACAGTTTGCAAGTCCTGATTTTGTTTCCCCTTGATGTTAAAAAATGTTATGGGGGGTGTGGAATGATAAAGCTGTAGATAGACACACCGAGCATAACCTGGCAGTCAGGGCAGTGCTGGGGGCTGGGGGATATCTATATTTGAATTATATGCATTGCTGATTCAAACCAAAGCCTAGTCTGCATCTCCAACATCCCTAGGGAGTGCCAGAGCCACTGGACCATTGAGTATTCTGGTACAGTTGAGTCTGTTTCATAGTTGGGGAATGACAAAGTCGATAAGTTTCCATTAAAGCTTTAGCTCTCAACAAATCAGCTTTAATTGCTATCACAAGTGTTGCCCTATTAGTAGTAGCAAAGGCCATAAGAACATAAGAACTGCCATTTACAGGGTCAGACAGTAGGTCCATCTTGCCCAGTCTCCTCTGTCACACAAGGGCAAAGAGCAGATACTGAAAGACAGAGTAAACTGGGTATGACCAGGGATTTTTTCTACTGTTAGTTAGTCTCTCAGTTGTAGCCTCCAGCATTTGAGAACGGTATAGACATAAGTGGTGGAAGTCCAGGGCCGACGGGGCTTAGCCTCCCCAAACTGGACCGGCAACAGCAACTCCAAAGCCACTGCTGCCACAGCACAGCACGCAGCACCCCCGCCGCACACTCGTCCATCAATGCAAGCACAGAACCTGCATGCACTGGCCCTGGAACGGCCCTGCAGAAGGAAGGGGCATGGGCAGGTAGGCATGCTCCACACCGCCCAGCCCCCCCCAAATAATATTTTCCAGTGCCATGTATGAGTGTAGACCAGGTGCTGACTTGTTAAAGCACTGCCTATTTCTTCTCTTCATCAGAAGTGGCCTAGAAAATAGAAGTATTTTAAATGTGTCTAACGGGAGGGTCGAAAATTCCATACATAAGTCTGAGAGTGGGGATGTTTTGCCTGCCATACCGTTGTCCCTTTTCCCAGCATCAGTATTACTGTTCCATTTCCAACGAGGGTCTCTTCTGTTCAGACACAGGTTTGTAGAAGGCTGCAAGCTGGATTCGCAGTGAATGAGACTCTGAACCAGTGACAGGAAGTATGGTTATATGTAAGGAGAATTTGTTTCATTTATACATGCGCGCAAGGTCAGAAACAGAGGAAAGAAATGCTTCAAGAGCTGACAGCAATCTAGAGATTAAGACAGTAAAAACTCATTTGCTGCACACATACCTCCAGTCTACAGTGGCTGCTGCCCTTACATATTCATAGATTCATAGATGTTAGGGTCGGAAGGGACCTCAATAGATCATCGAGTCCGACCCCCTGCATAAGCAGGAAAGAGTGCTGGATCTAGATGACCCCAGCTAGATGCTCATCTAACCTCCTCTTGAAGACCCCCAGGGTAGGGGAGAGCACCACCTCCCTTGGGAGCCCGTTCCAGACCTTGGCCACTCGAACTGTGAAGAAGTTCTTCCTAATGTCCAGTCTAAATCTGCTCTCTGCTAGCCCGTGGCCATTGTTTCTTGTAACCCCCGGGGGCGCCTTGGTGAATAAATACTCACCAATTCCCTTCTGTGCCCCCGTGATGAACTTATAGGCAGCCACAAGGTCGCCTCTCAACCTTCTCTTGCGGAGGATGAAGAGGTCCAGTTTCTGTAGTCTCTCCTCGTAGGGCTTGGTCTGCAGGCCCTTGACCATACGAGTTGCCCTTCTCTGGACCCTCTCCAGGTTATCCACATCCTTCTTGAAGTGTGGCGCCCAGAACTTCACGCAGTACTCCAACTGCGGTCTGACCAGCGCCCGATAGAGGGGAAGTAATGTTCCCTAACACAAGTAGTTATCCCTCGTGTCTTCCCACAACTGAGAATACAGTGAAAAAACTCGGAAGTCTCCTATATATACCTACTCCAGTCATACTTAGAAAATACTGGCACACGTTTAGTCTGCTGAATGGAAGAAGACACACAAGATTGATGGACATTTTGGACAAGGTAATGTCAGTAAAAACAAACAGAAAAGCAACAAATAGAGGCAAAGAAAAAAGAAGTGTCATGCAAAATGCAAGTAATAGTAGTATTATGACCTCTTTCCCCAGCTGAACAGTGTCCCCTGTTTGAACAAACTCACAGAAGGAAACCCTTGCCTTTGAGCAGAATTGATAACATTATGATAGTTCAAAAAACAGAGTTGCAATCTTCTAGAAGAAAAATGTTCATTGTATAACTCCATGCAGAGGACATACACCCTTCCTGATTAGCTGTACTTTTCCTTTTAGTCTTTCAAGACACCATTTTAATTATTTATTTACTCAGCTGGAGCTGAGCCAAGTTGCCATGTAGTTTCTTGGACACTCTTCTGTGCAAAATCTATTTCACAGTTTTATGAAGTTGTATAGGCAGGAGGCATGCATAAACTGAACAGAACCAAGGGGATTCACGTACATTGCTCAGGATATTATGATCCAAGCCAGCCAGAAACATCTAGACTTTTACTAGTTTGACATCTACATCAGGATAATGTCTGAATACACTGTTTAGCAGTACTAATAAGAGCTTGTGTTTAAAGAACTGAAAACTGACTGCATTCAGAACAGGCATAAAGCTGTTCGTGCAGATACAGGCAAGTAATAATTAGACAAGGCGGATGCTGCTCTGACCTCAGCTTATTAAAATCCTATGGATAATTTTAGTTTTTATAACCTTCAGATGCTCATGCTACTTTATGCAACTTTCATTAAGAAAGTATTAGTATTTCTTATCTAATGCTATGACTGGTAATTCTTATCTATTTTGTATCTAGCATTTGTATCCTTTGCACCACAAATATTGCATAGAGCATGCATGAAACCAAAGGTGACAACTGCAATGACATACTCAGAAGATATAGATTGCAGGATATTTATAGACTGCAGAATAAATAATATGCTGCCAATACTGCTTGACCCATGATGCAAGGACAAAACTAAAAGTTCTTTTTCTATAGCCTACAGGTACCAGTTCATAGAAGCATGTTCTTATACTACAACCCACATACACACCAATTTCAAAATGTCTCATACCAGTGCAAATGTGATTGCTGCATCAGATCTCACATATTACACAATAAGGGACTACGATATTCATTTGATGGGAACACCTGGGCACCAATGCTCATTTTGCAAGAAGTGGTACTGGAGATGGTTCTCCCATAGAAGCTAGCCAGTCCAAGTGTGATTTTGGGAGGTTCTATATTCCCCTCAGGAAACATCTTGCATGACAAAACCAAAGCCATTGTCAAACATTATGAAATTACCTCTTGGAAGCTTCCAAAATATTAGGCATATTGTGAATGTTGGTCAAGTCACTTTCAAACTTCAGGTAGCTAGTTTCCATTAGCCTATATTACTCCTGCAATTTTACTCTTCTAACATGGTTTTCATTCCTACTGTGAAATGATGTGCCACATTACTGGATACTATGCCATAGTTTCCTCTTTACTCAAAAAGTTAAGCCCAGCTTTAATTCTTTTAATGTGGTTATAACATGGTGATACAATACTTCAGTTGATCTGCCCTGTTAGCAGGTGTTGGAAACTTGCAGAGAAATGCTGATGGATTCACAATAGCAGATGTTGCTTACTAATTCCACTTTGTCTCTTCGAGTAAAAAAAAAAGAGGTCTCAGGAGCAGCTCAGTCTCCATGAACGTTGTGTATAAAAATTCATGTTGTGCTGGTAGTTTCTTTGTAAATGAAATCAAACCTTTTGGGGCAAGTTTTGAACTCGTTTTAAGCCACAAGTTGTGGGTAAGACATTTGGTAAGATAAGTCTACCATGAGTCATGAGACAACGTAGTCAACAGCTGCCCAAGGTCACATAAAAGACCAAAGCCTTGCTTACTTTACTCATACGAGTATTCCCATTATCTTCACTGACTGTAAGTTGTGTAAGGGGAAAAGTTCAGAGGAGCAAGTCCATGCAATAATGGTTAGTTGAGTTGCCCCAAAGAAATATGCGGGTTTTAAATAGAAAGAGCAGAAGCAAATATTGAATATTTCTGGTCTGGCACATCACTAGTTAAATTGCTACAGTGTATGTAACTATTGGGAGTGACATAAAGGAAGCAGAATCAATCAGATTTACCACCCGAGGCAGGCTGTGAGGCAGTGCCAGTTATCTGAATTGAAACAATGTAGTTTTGTGACTAGAATATTACCGACTAAGCTACATAGGGAGCTCTTGTCAGTTCCTGTCTTTTCTTAATCCAGTGTAAATTTTACTGACTCATTACTGCCAATTAGAAGAGACTTGAGTTAAAAAATTTATTGAATGCTGACAAAGAACAATGCAACTCTCATGAACTGCAGTATTAATTAGATATCAGACCCTGAGTAAACTTAGGCATACACAAATGAGGGAAAATATTCACGTCTCCCATAATCTCAATTATAACACCACCACAAGACCACAATAACCATGGCTGAGGAAGCACTTTAGCATTTATCTATTGTTTCAGGACCCACAACATTTTGAAAACACTATACTATATTGATGGGGGAGGAAGAGGGCAGAGTGGGTTGTTCTTGAGAGTAGTATTTTATTTCTGGAGGCCTATACCTTTTAAAAGCCATCTCTAATCAAATGCAGACCAACACTGACAGACCGTTAGCAGTTTCTGAATGCTTTTCTGTAACCTCTATGAAGTCAATAAGTGTGTTTTATCCAACTCGTAGCAGCTTATTACACAAAACCACCAACCAATACAGCTACTTCTAATAAGGCTGAACAGGCACAGAGAATAATTTTTATTCTTAGTTATTGGGAAGTGTATGTTTCCCATTGCTTGTGCTATACATGTTCAGTAGTTAAATTAAAGGCATTAATCTCTAGGACTTTGAAATGAGAAGCTTCCACAATCATCAATTATTTTAAATATCTTTTTCTTTCACCTGAAGTTTCTTATGCAAGTGAATTTGCTTGTGAATAAAAAGGTGGGGGGGGGGGGCATTCAGCTAACACTACTCTTGGATAAGACTGAGTTAGGATCTCTCAACCGTATTTTTAATGGGTGTTTTCTAAGTTTTTTAGGTGGTTTTCTAGCAATTTCATAACTTGAAACAATTATCTTTTAAACACTTTGACCTTGAAATGACTTAGGAACAAATATTGCTTATTTCTACCCATACACTTTCAAAGGCTTCACTGTGATAATGTTTTATCTTTCAAAGCTTTTTTCCCCCATTATTTAAAGAAGGAAGAAATAGTTGGTGCAAAAGTTGTAATATTAAATGTTAGAACTGAAACTTCCAATTCATAAACACACAAATTTAATAGCAGAGACCAGAGCTACTACAAATCAGTGACACTGGACACGAACTCATATCCAACCATACACAGAAAGCTTGCAGATTATATTAAACTCCTGCAGAAGGAGTTTGTTATGTTTGCAGTCAGACCTCTAATCTTTACTATCCTTGCTTTAGTGCATTAAAATTCTCAGCCATATGTTGTACTCATTTTATTTATTTTTGCATAGATCAAAACTGATTTCCAGTAAATTATACCAGATTTGATTAGAGTTTGTTTGTCTTGTAAGTCAGAGTTCACAAGATAACTGATGGCCGCTGAAGAAAAATAAATTATTCTCCCCCCCACCCCACCATAGCATAGAATACAATTTTAGTTGTTCAAGCAATGTTTTCAAACATAAATGGTGGTTGTCTCCTTTTAAGTATAGTGCATAATACCATTAACTGTCCTCGAATTTGATTTTTTTTTCCTCTGTACCATATAGAGCAAGTTATTTCAGAGAAGTTTGTAATAGAGCTTGTCCATGAAAAATGCCAATTCATCAAAATCAAACCATTTGCAGAAAATGTATCTGTTAACACTATTTTCTCAGGCCTAGAAAGAATTTCTCTTTAAAAAATCAGAGGCAAATCCAACAAGCCAGTATTTAGGGGTTTCTTCTGGAGCCCCTGATTTTGAAACAGAACTCGCATTTGGATCCCCTAGATCCCAGGAAAGCATCTTGTACATAAGGTTATTGGCTTTCCTGGGGTCTGTGGCGATTTGGGAATCTTTTTTTTGTAAGGGGGGTGGGGGGGAAGAGAGAGAGAGAGAGAGAGAGAGAGAGTTTAAAAGGTCTGCTTCATCCTGTGATCCTGTGGCAACATAACAACAATTTGCAAAATGTTGATGTGGTTGGCGGGGGGGGGGGGGAAGGAGGGAGGGAGGGAATTTTATTGTCTGGCCAGCCCTCTTCCCTAACGAAATAAACCTTAATAGAACAGTATGTATATTCTTTACTAGCTGGCTATATGTTATTTTTTAATTTTTGTCGTTTCTTATTCAGAAAACTATTGAGTAGAGAGGTAATAAAGCACATCATCTCTGCATTGAAGTATAAAATATTTCAGTATCCTGAGGCAGTTTTCTGAAAACCATGGATTTAATCATTGCTATTGGGGATGTAGGCTTATATTAATGCATACATGTGATACACCTACAAGACTTGTGCAAATATTCCTCACTCACCCAGACATTTAATGGGGTTAATAAGCAAAGACTGCCCGCATGACTAAGGACCATTTGCAAGATCAGATGCATAAACTAATCTCTGGTAATAAGCTCCCCTCCCCACCTTTTGACAATATCTACCTCTGAATATTAGTGACTAGTAATAAAACAAAGTTTTCTAGCTATAACGTTGTTAACATGTTTGAAGGAAGAGGAAGAGAGGGATTTATAACAACATCAAGCAGAGTTTTAGAGTATGTATAGAGTGCAAATGCAAATGAAGATCTTTCTAAAGGCACATCTCTCTATTTGCAACATCACCTCATGAATTTGCCATGTAACAAACACTGCTGATGAAAATGAGATAGCTGAAGATCATAAGTCTCCTATTTATGTTTTAACCAGAAACCAGCAATCAATATTTTTAAAAATTCCCAGCAGACATAGTTACAAAGATGTATTTGTAGTATGGCTAGCTGCTCCATAACTTAACGCTGAAGCAAGCTGACGGTCACGAGCCCAGTTTCCAAAGGTGTCTTCCCAACTACCACCCCAAAATTCCTTTCCTTGAAGTTCCAAAGTTTCAAATTCTACATACCTAAAATGACACACCTATAATAGTTTTCCTGTAACATCAGAAGAATTTAATTTTAAATTTCTAATTTTAAGATACCTTCCTCTGGTCTGTTCTACATTTACAAGACTTCAGTCTTGCATGTGGCTTCCTGGGTGTAGCCTTAACGTCATTCAAACCAGGCCTAGGGGCTAGGCAGAGTCGGAATACAGAGGAAGGGCAGTGAAAGAAGCTTAGGAACAACCCTGAGAGGAGTGACACTGATCTCCAGAGGACCATAGAGCAGTATCGCTGGACCTGGACAGATGACACATTTACATCGGTGCAACTTACATCAGTTTTGCACAGCCATGTAAATTACACCAGGATTCGAAGCAGAGAAACAAGTGGCAATCCCAGGAGAACTGCACACAGTGTGTGTGATTCCAGCATGCTGTCACTCTTTGGTAGAAGGAGGGAGTTTGCCTTGAGCAAACTACTCCCCCGGAATAGGCTGCAGACGTACCATGGGCACTGACCTAGTTTTATCCCAAATTCTTTAAACAGTATTTCGGTGTCAGATGAAGCCAAGTTACTCTTCCATAGGGGCTTATGCATTCTGTCCACTCCTTTCCTATATGGAGGTAAAGTTGATTGCAGTGGTATAAATGTATTGTCTGACTAGAGCCCCACAGCCTTATAGCACCCAACTCTGTAACCAGATACCTGCCAGACATCTGTACGACCTTCGCTAGGATTTCACAGGGTATAAAAGCAGAGCAGACAGGGTCGTACTGTACATGGACAAAATCTCATTAGAAGACAAATGATTTCATATGATTTTAAAAGGGATTTAGTACTAAGAAAAAACCCTTAAAATTCTCCTTCTTAAAGTGGAATGATTTATATCCTATGAGCTCTGTGCAAATGTATCTTACCCCTTTGCTACATGTCTGACAAGACTGTTGTCTAATAATCATTTTGTTCCTCCTCCTCTAGTGTCCAATCCTGCAGTCTCCATGCAGACAAATCTCCTATGGGATTCAGTAAGAGTTTGCCTGCATACGGATTGCAGGATCTAGCCCAGAGTAAACACCCCTTGTCTAAATTTGTGGCATAATAAATATTTCCATGGAAACAAGACTAGTATAAACATAGGATTATGGGTTCTGCAGAGGATCAAGGATATGGATAACTAAATTATAAAGAAAACTAAAATGAAGCCTTAGATGTGTTCCATAGGCATGATAATACTAGCAAAGAAAAAGAAAATTCTATTGATTTATTAGTACAGCATTTTGTTCAGACACTTTTTTTTTTCAAAGTACTTTCTCCTATAAAAACTCCCTTTATTTAGAAGGAGTAACTATATTTGGCATGAAAAGTGAAGCAGAGAGCCCAGTCCCACAACTACATATATCCTATACAAATTCAACCCTGCCAGCAGATCTGACCTTGGCTCTCCCATACTCTGCCAGTGATTGCAGCCTCTGTCCTTTTATCTAGCTCTCAAACAACTTTCTCCATGCCACCCTCTGCACATTAAGGGTAAAAGTTTGACCCCCTTGAAGTCAATAAAGGCTTCATTGATTTCTCCCAGAGTCTCTCTCCCAGTATTAGTTCACTAAACAATACCCTCTCCTTAGTCAATTAAAAAATACACAGAGAGACAAAACTCAGTTCTCTTACAAAAAGATCCAATCCATTTCTTTTAAATACTTGGCCCTCTGAGTTATGTACAAACATACAGTAAGTGTACAGTCTCAATGCCAAAAAAAGCCTTGTCCATCTTCCCTTCAGTTTGTTACCTTCATTTGTGGCTTGACATCAAGAATTAGATTGAAAATGAGAACTAGAGATGAAATTAGGAACATAGGACTGGAAGTGACCTCCTGGGTCATTCAGTCCAGCCCCCAGTAATCACAAGCAACCATGTAATAAGTGTTTTTTCTGACATCAGCCAGCCTCCATCAATTTACACCAGTAATGAATTCGACACTAGGTCAGTCTATGTCCAGAAGGATGCTGGAGCTGTAAAAATAAAAAACAACGCCCCCCCCTAACTTCCCACTCCCTCTCCTTCCCTGCCCCTCCCCCCCAAACAACCCAGCCCTTTCTCAGGCAAATTCAAAGTAATTCCAGTATTATAGTCCTGCTAGTTAGAAGACACCTGGTCAAGAGCAGCGGGAATGAACAAAATGAGACATTTGTCAAATTGTATCTAAGAGAGATGGAAAATAGTCAGGTTTTTTTCAAGTTCACCTAAAATGAGATTTTGATGTACAGTATTAAGCAGTGTTAAGAATCCTGTAATTCTCCCTACATGCACATAAGTTATCCTGTAACTGCTATACAGTAATACATGTCCACATTTGGATGAGTGGAAGCAGAGATCCATCATTATACAGTTACAGATATAACATAAACCTATGTGGGTTACTTGAGTAATCCGGATTACCTGTATATACACTGCCTGGGGGACAACAGCTGTACATCCTCAGTATGCTGATGATGCCATAGCGTGCTCACTCAGAAGCAGACCTTCAGGCAATCATTGACATCTTTCCCAAGGTATACAAGAAAATGAGACTAATGGTTAACATTCAGAAGTCCTCCACCAACAAGTTCCTAATGAACAGACCCCAGCTCCAGTAATCCAGATCCATGGTGAGACTCTGGAGAACACCGAGTATTTCCTGTACCTCGGAAGCCATCTCTCACAGAAGACTGACATCAATGAAGACATCCAAAATTGCCATAAATGTGCAAATGCAGCCTTTGGATGCCTGAAGAAATGGGTGTTTGAAGATCGTGACATCAGATCCGAAACCAGATCTCATGGTTTATCAAGCAGTTATGAACCCCATCTTGCTGTATGGAGCTGAGTCATGGAAAACATACAGGAGACATCTGAAGTTGTTGGAGAAGCACCATCAACGGTGTCTACAGAAGATCCTCAGAATCCAATGGGAAGACAGGCACACCAACATTAGCATCCTCCTGCAAGCAAACACCATGAGTATTGAGGCGATGATGACCCAATATCAACTTCGCTGAGCCAGCCACATCATCCAGATGTCCAAATCCAGACTCCTGAAGCAAGTTTTATTTCCCAGCTCAGCCAAGGTGTACGCTCCAGAAGACAGCAGAGAAAACACTTCAAGAATGTTCTCAAGGCCAATTTTAAAAAAATACACCATTGATGTTAACTCATGGGAGACTATAGCCCAGGACTGCCCAAAAGGAGGCAGAGTCTGTTGCAAGGATCTCAGTACTTTGAAACCTCACAACAACAACAGGAGATGGAAAAGCGGCAGTGGCAGAAACAGCGTATCATGGAGCAACTCAAGAATCCAGCATCACCCCCCACCCTACAAGCATAGAAACACATGACAGATGTTACTGCAGCTCAGACAATCCTGGATAGGCCTCATCAGCCATCTTTGGACACATAGTTAAGACAATCATCATCAACTGCGAGGGGTTGCCAAAGAGGAAGATATAGATTGCCTTGACCACAGAATTTGGGTTCTGGAAATGTGTACGTGTTCAGAATTTCAAGAAGGAGTTTGGTTCTGTGAATTTGGGGTCCTCTCCAGATCTAGATATAATTAAATAAGTAAAGTTAAAATAAGTTAAATAAAAGTTAAATTAATATATTTAAATAAATTAAATTTATATACTTAAAATTGCAGTGAGACAAAGGATGGTTCATGGCCTACTCAAAGGCATTTTGCAGTGGCCCTGTCCCCTGGCACTGATTGGCCCCGACGCGGCAGAAGGGATGAGGGGGTAGTTGCTATATTGACTGCTGGCTCTCCTTCATGCTGCCACACCTCTCAGCGTTGACTGGCAGAGAGGCCCCAGAGATAAGAGAAGGGTCAATTGAGTAGCTGCTATCTTGTCTGCTGCCCTTTATCCCACCCCACCAGCTGATGCCTTCTCCTCTCAGCAGTGAGGACCTCTGGCTCTCATTGGTGAGCCAGCATTTTATTTTTATTAAGTTTTTGTTGTTGTTGTTTTCACGAATTTTGCAGAAAATCCTGGATTTTGTGTTTTTCCAACAATCTACAAAACCATGGATTAAGTAGGTCTCTAAATAGAATAGTGTGGTTCCCTGTTGCTATATATCTCATATAAGTCAATGTGACAGGGTGGTCTAGCCCTTCAAGTAGAGCAGACAGCCTTGGCATAGGAACAATAATCTGGCTGTTAAGAGCCCAAACCAATTTGAGCTAGGAAACCCAGAGAAGGTTGTTTTGAGGAAGGGCCTGAGTTATGGGCCCTCTCCTGCCACCTAGAAAAATGCCAAAGGTTTCATTTTCTTTGTTGCTTTGGACAAGGTTTATTGTTTGCATAGAGAGCTGGCTGAGAAGTCCCCAAGGGAATAAAGCCAGCCAACAAAGCCATAGGCCCTCAAGACTGCTTATGGGCTATTCTTTGGACTGGCTGATGGACTCCTAAGTGGCCAAAGCCCACCTACACAGGAGCTGGCACACCAACCCACTTATAGCCATTTACAGCAATGCTAAATTAATTCAAAATACTGCTAGATGAGCATGCTAGTGTTTTATGCTCACGTGGCCCTCCTGGAAAGACTACTCAGGGAGCAGAGCAATACAGACTAAGAAAGTAAAGCCCCGAGACTCATTTGGCTTGCACCTTGGTAAAGCAGGAGTCATTCCAATGAAGCCAGAAGGTTATAGTAAAGCCAGTGAGAGGAGAAGCAGCAGCTGATTTCCTACTGACCATTAAAGCATCAGTCCTAACTAAGATGCTATTCCACATTATCTATGTATCTTGTTTTGGTATTCAGTGATGTTCCTGACAATTCACTGTTTTACATGAGTAGCGGTGAAAAATCCCTTGCTGACCTATGCATTGATCAACTTTCTCTTTCATAAATGTAGGTTGGCAGGTTGAGGACTAGGATTTAAGTCATTTGATTGCTGGTTAACTCACTAGATTTCCTAGTGAAGGCAAATTCTTGATACAGGCTTCATGAAAATGCTGATCCACTGTTCCTCAGCTTTATTTTGGGCTGAGCTTTAATTAACTATGTTTTAACATGGTGTAGCCCCTATTATCAGTGGGGGAGGGGTGGAGTTTAGACACAATCTAAATTTTGTTGCAGAAGGTAAAAAAAAAAATAAAAAATGGTGAGGGGGCTGGGGAACATGACATATGAAGAAAGACTGAGGGAAGTAGGCTTACTTAGTCTAGAGAAGAGGAGACTGAGAGGAGATTTAATAGCAGCCTGCAACTACCTGAAGGGGGTTCCAAAAGATGATGGAGCTGAGCTGCTCTCAGTGGTGGCAGATGGCAGAACAAGAAGCAATGGTCTCAAGTGGCAAAAAGGGAAGTTAGGGAGGTTAGATATTAGGAAAAAAAATTCTCACTAGAAGGAATAATTAGGAAGAAGATATTAAGAAAAAAATCTCACTAGAACAGGTTATCCAGAGTGGTGGTGGACTCTCCATCCTTAGAAGTTTTCAAGACCTGACTAAACAAAGCCTTGGCTGGGATGATCTAGTTGGGGATGGTCCTGCTTTGAGCAGGGGGGTGGACTAGATGACCTGCTGAGATCCCTTCCAACTCTAATTTTCTATGATTCTATGATCTTATCACAGTTCAACTTGATCCTGAATACAGCTCCTCAAAGATTTTGTTCTCTAATCTACTCTGTTTCCTGTGAGCATAAGTAGAGAAAAAGCTTCCAGGCCCCCTTTAAGGGCCATTTAAGGGTAGTCCATTCTATGTAACCCTCCCCCACAACAGAAGGATTCCTTCATCACTCCCAAATTGCAAAGGTCTCATGGTTTCTAGGTTGGCAGATTTGTTATTCCTCTATTAAAACTTCTCCATAAGGTTTTAGGGTCATATAAATGACCTGGTGACACCTTTCACAAGTTCACCAAAGTTGAGACCCTATGCAGAAAGTCCACATATGGACATGAACTAGTGAATTATATAAAACAGCAATGTGGTGCTGAGCATCAGGATTGTTGGCTTTTTTCTGACTAAGAGCAAATTGCCCCAGTATTCAGGTGCATCTCTTACTGAAGGCAATAGTTAACTACAAATATGTGTAACATTAGGTTCTATATTTCAATCATTCCAGTGAAAAATAGACCAATTTACTGATCCTTTTTTTAACCAGGATACTGCTTATGATTTTTTTTTTTTATGAACAAATTCGTGAGTTCACCCTCCATACAGCAGAATTTCCCCCCACTTTTATAAAAGGAAACTGATATTGCTATTTCATAAGACTTTAAATTATAGAAGAAACCTCTTTCACTTCAAAGTTTAACAAATCCATATCATACTTTGAACAAGACCCTTGGATTTTTATAGCATCCCTTCACATTTATGTTGTCAGATACAGTGTGGCATTAGGCTTAAAAGCCAGATAACAGTGCTGTTCTGAAGATAGCATACCAAACAAGAAAAACAATTAAATTCTGTATGTTTACAAGTGGAAGTCTGCTGTAAATAACCATGTCAAGTAGGTTTTGCTGTGGGGAGTTGGGATCAGAATATTGATAGCAACTGACTGTGAAAAGGACGGGGGGGGGAAATCAGGAGATCAGCAACAGACTGCAGAAGCAAGAGCTGAAAATAAACGACATTAAAATCAAGGTATGGAATAAAAAAAAATGAAGGGCAGGAGAAGATTAACACCAGGAGGTTTGGGGAGGAGAAGGATGATGAGGTCATGGAACGGATCATGCTGATGACATTTACTTCTATTATTCTGCATCTCTTCCAGATATTTGTTTCATCTTTCTTAAAAATGTGATGCTTCCCTATCTGTTCCTTTTCTCTCAGTGGATTGCTTAGTTCTCTCAGCACCAAGTCTGGAATACCCAGGCTTCCTGAAACAATGTACAGTGCTCTTAAGCCCATCACCCTTTATAGAGAGAGGAAAAATTAAATTCCACAGGTACCACGATGCCATGCCACTTTTCACAAGAGTAGAGATTTCCAACTTAGAGGGTGAATCTACATGAGACATCTTAATGCACAGTGGACTGTTCTACTGCTGATTAACAAAATCACAGCAAAAACCATACTAATGCATAGCAGAATTAGTCTATTGCACATTAAGCGTCAAAAAAAGAATACACCTTTGCTACTGTGCATTAGCACAGCTACTGCACCTTTATCTAGTACCTCATATTAGACATACTAAACTTAATGTGCAGTAGCAAAGGCACATTAACCAACGTGTAGATGTGCCCAGAGTGTAAAGCTGATCTATTTCCTAGCCTTTGGCACTCCACCCCAAGTTATGCAGCAAGCAATACTCTGTGTGTCTGATATTGTCCAACCAAGAAATGATGCAGTTCTACAATCTGCTTGGGCCCTTCAGGATGGATAATGTTATCTAATGAAATGTAAGATATTGTCCCCCAGCTTTTCCTCCTTTCAAGTGCCTTAACTTCCACTTTCCTCTACATCAATCTATCCTTCCTTAGATCATCTAGCAAATATCCATGAACCAATGATAGATGATGCCCTCAAATTAATAAGCAAGCTAACAGTAGGAGAAGATAAGTAGTGTCAATGATCCAGTCTGCCAGATTTCTGTTTCCGAGGATTTCACTCATATTAGTCAGGTCAGGTATTAAGATACATAATAAAAAAAATCTACATAGTGTCAGACATCATTAAGTGTTTTGTCAGCGGTATCATTTAATAAAATCAAATTATACACTTATTTATGCTTGTAAATTGTTTTAATGGCTTTAAAACTACAGTTTTGTTCAGATCCTCCTACAGGCAATTAAAGGTTTCATCATAAGAAAGAACTCGCCATATCTCATTCTCTAGGCATGAATCTGGCATTAGGAGTTGTGTGAAATCAATTATAATCACCATCAAATAATCCTACAAGGCCTTTCATTTATTGCATCTCTAGCTTGACATGAAATTGTGTTAAAACAGCAATCACTAACTATAATTTCATAAGTACATCTTTCTTGTGACCTGTATGAACCTTGCAAGTAACTTGAAGCTGGGGAATAAAGGACTCCAGTCCATCAATAAATTCATAGATTCATAGATGTTAGGGTCGGAAGGGACCTCAATAGATCATTGAGTCTGACCCCCTGCATAAGCAGGAAAGAGTGCTGGGTCTAGATGACCCCAGCTAGATACTCATCTAACCTCCTCTTGAAGACCCCCAGGGTAGGGGAGAGCACCACCTCCCTTGGGAGCCCATTCCAGACCCTGGCCACTCTAACTGTGAAGAAGTTCTTCCTAATGTCCAATCTAAATCTGCTCTCTGCTACCTTGTGGCCATTGTTTCTTGTAACCCCCGGGGGCGCCTTGGTGAATAAATACTCACCAATTCCCTTCTGTGCCCCTGTGATGAACTTACAGGCAGCCACAAGGTCGCCTCTCAACCTTCTCTTGCGGAGGCTGAAAAGATCCAGTTTCTCTAGTCTCTCCTCGTAGGGCTTGGTCTGCAAGCCCTTAACCATACGAGCGGCCCTTCTCTGGACCCTCTCCAGGTTATCCGCATCCCTCTTGAATTGCAGCGCCCAGAATTGCACGCAGTACTCCAACTGCTGTCTGACCAGCGCCCGATAGAGGGGAAGTATAACCTCCTTGGACCTATTCATCATGCATCTGCTGATGCACGATTTCATATATTTCATAGACATTAGGGCTGGAAGGGACCTCGGAAGATCATCGAGTCCAGCCCCCCGCCCAAAGGGCAGGACGTCAGCTGGGGTCATAGGATCCCAGCAAGATAAGCATCCAGTTTCATCTTGAAGGTGTTCAATGAAGGCGCTTGAACAACCTCCGGCGGCAGGCTGTTCCAGACCTTGGGGGCTCGGACAGTAAAGAAATTCTTCCTTATGTCCAGCCTGAAACGATCTTGTAGTAGTTTGTGACCATTCGTCCTCGTCATCCCTTGGGGCGCTCTGGTGAACAAACGTTCCCCTAGATACTGGTGATCACCCCTGATAAACTTGTAGGTGGCCATCAGATCACCCCTGAGCCTGCGCTTTTCCAGGCTAAAGAGCCCCAGGGCTCTCAGCCTGTCATCGTAGGGTCTGCTTCCCTGACCCCTGATCATGCGTGTGGCTCTTCTCTGGACTCTCTCAAGCTTCTCCACATCCTTTTTGAATTGTGGAGCCCAAAACTGGACGCAGTACTCCAGCTGCGGCCTCACTAAGGCTGAGTACAGGGGGAGAATGACGTCCCGGGATTTGCTTGAGAAGCATCTATGGATGCAAGCCAGCGTTTTGGTCGCTTTACTAGCCGCAGCATCGCATTGCAGGCTCATGTTCATCTTGTGGTCAATGATGACCCCCAAGTCTCTTTCTTCCATAGTGCTAACCAACATAGCACTGCCGAGCCTATAAGGATGCTGCGGGTTTTTCTTCCCAAGGTGGAGAACCTTGCATTTATCGGCGTTGAACACCATCAGATTCTCATCCGCCCACTTGCTGAGCCTGTCCAGGTCAGCCTGGATCACCCGCCTGTCTTCTGGCGTGGATGCTTTGCCCCAAAGTTTGGTGTCATCGGCGAACTTGGCCAGTCCGCTTCTGCCTCCAGTGTCCACATCGTTAATGAAGATGTTGAACAGTATGGGTCCAAGGACAGAGCCCTGGGGGACCCCACTGGTCACAGGACACCACGATGAGTGACTTCCATCAATTACTACCCTCTGGGTCCGACCCCGGAGCCAATTTTCCAGCCAGTGGATCGTGGGGGACCCAAGGCGACAATTGGCCAGTTTCTCCAAGAGACGATCATGGGACACCAGATCGAAGGCTTTTTTGAAGTCAAGATATATGACATCAATCTCATCTCCCTTGTCCAGGTGATAGGTCACCTGGTCGTAGAAGGAAATGAGATTGGTCAAGCAAGATTTTTTTTTTTTTTAAAGTGCCATTGGCTTTTTTGATGGCTTCGTCACACTGCCGACTCATGTTCATCTTGGAGTCCACTAGGACTCCAAGATCCCTTTCCACTTCCGTGCTACCCAGCAGGTCATTCCCTAGGCTGTAGGTGTGCTGGACATTCTTCCTCCCTAGGTGCAGCACTTTGCATTTCTCCTTGTTGAACTGCATCCTGTTGTTTTCTGCCCACTTGTCCATCCTATCCAGGTCTGCCTGCAGCTGTTCCCTGCCCTCCGGCGTGTCCACATCTCCCCATAGCTTTGTGTCATCTGCAAACTTGGGCAGAGTACATTTCACTCCCTCATCCAAGTCACTGATGAAGACATTAAAGAGTATCGGTCCAAGGACCAAACCCTGAGGAACCCCACTGCCCACACCCTTCCAGGTCAAAACCGACCCATCCACCACGACTCTCTGGGTGCAACCCTCCAGCCAATTCGCCACCCACCGGACTGTGTAGTCATCCAAGTCACAGCCTCTTAACTTGTTCACCAGTATGGGGTGGGATACCGTATCGAAGGCCTTCCTGAAGTCTAAGTATATGACATCCACCCCTCCTCCTGTGTCCAGGCATTTCGTAACCTGGTCATAAAAAGAAACTAGATTGGTCAGGCACGATCTGCCTGCCATGAACCCGTGCTGATTTCCCCTCAGCATAATTTGTCCTGCCGGGCTCTCACAAATGTGAGCCTTGATAATTTTTTCAAAGACTTTGCCAAGGATGGAGGTGAGACTGACAGGTCTATAGTTGCCCAGGTCCTCCTTCCTCCCCTTTTTGAAAATGGGGACCACGTTGGCCCTTTTCCAGTCCTCCGGGACTTAGCCCGTGCGCCACGAGCTTTCAAATATTCCCGCCAGTGGCTCTGCAATGATGTCGGCCAGTGCCTTCAGCACCCTCGGATGGAGCTCATCCGGGCCTGCCGACTTAAAGGCATCCAGTTCTTCCAAATGACTCTGCACCATTTCAGGGTCTATGCATGGAAGTCTGGCACCTTGCTGCTGCCTCTCTACAACCCCAGTGAGAGACTTGTCTTGCCCCTCACTTAGGAACACTGAGGCAAAGAACTCATTGAGGAGTTCAGCCTTGTCCCCCCTGTCCGTCACCAATTGTTTCTGCCCATTTAGCAGGGGTCCTATAAATGAAAGTCACTGGTTTTATTTAACAATATGTAAACACACAGTATAGGAGTATTGTGGATTTTCTTAAACCCCTAAAGATGTTCAGTACATGTGGCAGGCTCACACCCCATTTACTGTGGTGCCAGCATCCAGGTGGCTGGTCTGTGGACAAATCAGCTGGCACCACACAGCCAGAAGGAATCCTGTCTGCTTGTCCAGCCCCTAGAGCCTCCAAATGTAAAAGGAGCCTAGGAGCTGAACCTGGAGGGAAGAGAGAGGGAGCACTGGTGGTGGAAGCAGTGGTTTTCCCGGCAGCCAGAGCAAAGCAGGTGTAATTCCCCAGATGGATTTCATAGAGTGAAGCAGCACTCACCCGGCCAGCTGCTGAGGCAGCTAGGGAGGGCCTGAGAATTCACTCATCTATTCCCCAGGAGCCAGAGACTCTCTCTGGAACAGAAAATTCCAGTGACCCTGGCAATGCCATGATCAGCTCAGCCCAGTGAAGAAGAGATTCTAGTAGCAGCAATTGACTCCACTCACACCCATGTGCAATGAAGCCTGCAGGAACATGCAGGTCAACTGGGATTAGGAGAGGGAAGCCTGGTGGACCCTGGCAGGGCCCACAGGGGAAAAGACCCCGCTTGGGCCTCCTGTAACCCCACTCACCCTGCCTGAGAAATCACAGAGCCAGAGCTTACCAGCGGGGAGTTATCAGAACTGTGGGTGGCACATGGGCATAAAGGAACGATCCATGGGAAACTCCAATATGTGGCCCAGTGGTAGCTGGCCCAAGGCTCAGGCTGAACCTAGGGATCCTCACGATACAGGAATGGGTGTGAACTGGGTGTTACCAAATTTGCTCATTACTTTGGGGTGTGCTCATTTATTAGGGATAGTTTCTAGGGTCTTGGTGATTCTGTCAATGTGCTGCTTGTGTTACTATACGGAGCTGGATCTCTCCCTTCTGCAAGCCCTCACCCCCAATGGAGCTATCTTGCAGGACTCAGTCTCAATGGGACTGGGTTCCTCCAATCACCAAATCAGTCATACACACAAACATACACAAATTAATGTGACACGCCTGACCTGGCTGGGCTGATCAGCATGGACAGGCTGACACCCTCATATGCCAAGAATCAGTTCATAAGAGCATCAATAAACTGCAGTCAGACACAAGCACACAGGTGAACAGAATCCCTCTGAATCCAGCTGGGTGTCCAGCCGACACCCTCATGGGCCAGCATTCAGTTCATAGGGCACATCTGAGTCAAACTGGGACAATCAGCCTATAGAAGCTGATCCCCTTATGTGTGTTTCAAACTCAGCACATCCCAATCTTTGGCCTCTTGATGAGCAGAACCCACAATAATTTTAGGCTTCATAGGGATCTTTAGCATAGGTAAAAGAAGCGTTACTGCAGAGCACAGGAGGAAAGAGAAGCAGAGAAGGAAAAATATACCCAATTACTACCAGTTTGACTATAAAAGTTATTTATTGCTAAGCATATGAAATATATAATAGTACTAGTAGTAATAGACATGCAAAAGAAAAAACAAACACAAACAATGACAATACTACCCTGGTTTCACTAAGTATTTGGGGAAACTTAGCTCAAGCTTAACTAATACAGTTCAGGTTCAGAAGTTTATGCCTACAGAGAAGAGAGAGAGAGCTGGGATCTCACCTAGTCCAAGATACTCAGGCTGCAAAGCTGACAGGCACAGTCCATAGTGCAATCCTTGAAGAGAGAGATGATCTGTTCTTCCAGCATCCCAAGAACGACAGGGGATGGTGTCAACAGGAGTTTTCTTCTCCTCCTCCTCCTCCTCCTTGAAACACACAAACTTTTTACAGATTTTTATACCCTCAGTAATGTAAATCATTGTCTTTTCTATTGACAAGGGGTTATCTGGTTTGGAACATCTCAAGAAACTGATTGATAATCAGGAAACACTT
The DNA here is from genome assembly GCF_030867095.1 of Alligator mississippiensis. Taxonomy (NCBI): domain Eukaryota; kingdom Metazoa; phylum Chordata; order Crocodylia; family Alligatoridae; genus Alligator; species Alligator mississippiensis. Next base: position 63,711,768 of record NC_081833.1, on the reverse strand, counting down.
AAGATTAGGGAGTAACCGAATACTTGGGAGCCAGCTTGAGATTCCTATGGATGGCAGATATACTGATGGGATATCTCATGGTTTTTTCAGGAACAATAGATAGCTTGCAGCATCAGGATTTGGGATTTTTACTTGTTGTGCCCAAGCCTCAGCTTAGCATGACTTTTCCAGATCTTACTATAGTCTTTTAACAGACTTAAAGCAATTGAGGTGTTCATAACCTTTTGTGGAGAGGACTCCCACCAGTCGTCTCGGGAAAGGTATGACAACACCTGTGATTAGGGCTCCAGCAGGCTGGATGCTGTGATGAATCCTTAACCATTGTTCAAATGTTACCCATACCCCCTCTGACTCGGTCTCTTGCCTCAGCATTCCCTAACCTGGCAACCGAGTTTTAGTCAATCAAGTTTAAATAGGCCTCCTATAGTGGGACCAGGGAATGTACGGCCCGAGATGCCTATTAAACTTAGAGTTGTGTGTGTGTGTGTGTGTGTGTGTCGGGGGGAGGGGGGAGTCCTCAGTAAATCCAGATTAGAACTAGTCTGATAAATGCTGAGCTGGGTGTCTGTGTGAACATGGGTTGATTAACATTTGGAGCACAGATTCCCCATCATGCAGTACTCCCCTGCTTCTCTGGTCCCAGAATTCACTGCAGTTTCTGCTTCAGGGTTTCTGTTCTCCATCTCTCATGTAAATGAATGGTTATCTGGTTCCATCTTGGATGTAAATGAGACCTAGGGCAGTTGGTTCACTCTTGTCACCTTTATCTTGAGGGTCTTAGGTGTGTCTCTCACTGCATCTTAAATCAGTTTCGTTTAGGTAGAGGAGGGGAGGGAGGGGGGGGGCGAGTCCTTTGTGAGTCAGACAGACTGCATCCTGTGCCAGGGTTGCCCAAGAACACAGCCGAGACATAATATGGGTAAACCCACTTCAAGAAATTCCAGATGCTGAGACCAAACGCTGGGTGCAGTGGGCATCATTGTCCTTTCCATTGCTTCATCCCAACCATTTTTAAAGTAGTGTTTAGTTAGCATTTTCTTAGCCTGTGAAGCCACAGCCACGCTCATAGCTGACAACCAGGCCCTGATGCAGGAGTGACACAGGACCCTCATCATGCCAAGATACCCCAAGTCTGGATCCTTACCACCTGAGTGGAAAAGGGTGGGGTGTAGGAGAGAAGAAGCTCCAGAGAAGAAGTGCCAGCAGAATCACTTAGGGTACAAGGGACACCACTGGACTATGCCTCCAGATAAAAACTCAAACAAGTTGTGATGGGTGAGTAAGCCCCAGTGTGGCACAGTCAAATAGGCAGGGCATGACATCACCAGTGCAATGCTTGTGAGCCTGCCATACATGATTCAACAGTGATAGACCAGCAGATTTCCAGGGAGCTCAGTATTTTCTGATAGCCAAGCCTCTAAAAGACATCTCCCACCAGGCACTCTCAGTTACTAGGCAATTTTGAAAAACTTGGTTTTAACATGATAGCAACTAGAACTCCTAACCAACAAGAACAATAATAAATGGGAGGACATGTGTATTACGTTAGAGTGACAACTGTGACTTGTAAGAGGTCAAGAGTCAGCCTTAACTTCCCCACTCACTTTCTCCTCCCACAGTGCTTTGATCTGTTGTTCAATGATCCCACAATCTAATTCACTGTAGGAAACCATCCCTTCAAACTCAAAATCCAGTAGTGCTCAATCCTCTTGTGCACACAATAGTATTTGCATTGCAATATCACCTAAAGGATCCAGATACAAATCAAGACTTCTCAGGACAAAATATAGAACAAACAATGGGCGCAAGCCAGGCAAAAGAAACACTTCGATGATTCTGCCTTTATAAGGGGGCTAGACTAGATGACTGAAGCTCCCTTACAGCCTTATCTTTGTATGATTGAAAGAGATACAAAGAGATGATAAAAATGTCAGGTTAGATTAGATAACAAAATTTCCTTATATGAGGAAATTATAGGCATTTAGTACAGGAGTATTTTCTCCAATCCTGTCGTAAGAATCCTTTATTTTTTCAAAGAAGTTATTTAATTGCAAACATGAGATCTCATAAACATCTTATAAAATGGCCATGTTGAGCTGCTATTGAAGTTTGATTCCTTGAAAGCTCTACCTGTGCATGGTGGTAACTCTGACTTCTGTCACATCACAGGTGAATAAGCGTTTTGTTTTGTTTTTTTATAAACTACAGGTTACTTCAATTGGTAAAATGTCCCAAAGTAAATCAACACACTGACAGAGTAATGTTATATTAGCAAGGCATGCATTCATTCATTTGAATCCCCAAATGAATATGTGTTGGTTATATTCTGAAATGAATATTATTTACATCTATGTTGACTATGTGTCTATGTATCTGTGTCTTTGGCTACTGAAGCAGAAGAGCAAGATCTGTGCAATGAGGTACCTCTGCCCTCAAATGAGAGAGAGGGAAGGATGCTGAAAAATAGACTCAAGATGCAAAACACAAAGAAACCTCCAACCCTTTGTTTATCTGAATGCCCTTTCAGCCATCTGGGTCTTGCCTTCATGGGGTAGAAGTAACATCTTTAGGTTTTGGGGGTATTTTGTTTTTTTGGGAGGGGGTTGGGGGGGTCATCCTTGGTGAGATGTAGATTAAGAAACACTATATACGCATGCTCTGCTCTTTGACACAGTCCCTCACCCCATTCTCAGTAAGAAACTAGGAGACAGTGGTGTTGATGCCTACACGGTCAGATGGGTCACTAACTGGCTGGAGGGCCATACCCAGAGGGTGGTGGTGGATGGGTCTTATTCGACCTGGAGGGATGTGGGCAGTGGGGTTCCCCAGGGCTCGGTCCCGCACTGTTCAACATCTTCATCGGTGACTTGGGCAAGGGGGTAGAAAGCACCCTGTTCAAATTCGCAGATGACCCTAAGATGTGGGGCGAAGTGGGTATGCTAGTAGGAAGGAACAGGCTGCAAGCGGATCTAGACAGGTTACAGGGGTGGGCCGAAGAGAACAGGATGGGGTTCAACACTGACAAGTGCAGGGTAATGCGTCTGGGGAGGAAGAACCAGGAGCACACCTACAGGCTGGGGAACTCCCTTCTTGCCAGCGTAGAGACAGAAAAGGATCTTGGAGTCATCATTGATGCCACAATGAACATTGACCGACAAAGTGGGGACGCAGTCAGGAAGGTCAACCATACCTTGTCGTGCATCCACAGATGCATCTCAAGCAGGTCCAAGGAGGTGATCCTCCCCCTCTATGCGGCACTGGTCAGGCCACAGTTGGAGTACTGCGTCCAGTTCTGGGCGCTGCACTTCAGGAGGGATGTGGCCAATATGGAGAGGGTCCAAAGGAGGGCCACCTGCATGATCAGGGGTCAGCAGGGCAGGCCCTATGAGAAGAGGCTGAGGGACCTGAACCTGTTCAGCCTCCAAAAGAGAAGGCTGAGAGGGGACCTAGTGGTAGTCTACAAACTAGTCAAGGTGGACCAGCAGGCATTGGGAGAGTCCCTGTTCCTCTGAGCAATCCCGGGAGCTACAAGAAACAACAGACACAAGCTAGTGGAGGATAGTTTCAGGCTAGACATTAGGAGGTGCTATTTCACTGTCAGGGCGGCTAGGACCTGGAACCAACTTCCAAAAGAAGTGGTGCTGGCTCCTACCCTGGGGGTCTTTAAAAAAAAAAGGCTGGATGAACATCTGGTCATTTGACCCCAGTACTCTTTCCTGCCATGGCAGGGGGTCGGACTAGATGATCTCCTCAGGTCCCTTCCGACCCTACCAACTATGAAGCTATGTTTAAACAATCCCATAGATTCTAGTGTCTCTTACAAATGGTCTTCTGATGAAAAGTTAGTGCATGCATGTTAAATACTCCTGAAATAAACTTTTGTATAACTATATAGCTATTGTGCACATTATTGTGCCATGCTATATGTCACCGCCTTTTAAAAAAAAAAAAAAAAAAAAAAAGACTTGAATCAGAATGTCTCTGATGCAAATGCTTTATCTTAGTGGTCTATAATCTTGCTTCCTACTCCTGAGGGAAATTAAATGTCAATCCACAAACATTCTCTCCCTCTATCCCCCCATGAAAGCTTCTGTCCTCCCCTTCTAGGAACACAGTGGCACTAACTCAATAACTAAGAGCACATACACACATCCCTGCTTGTGCACACGTTCACTGATGCTGGCAGACAGGTTGGAATTGCAATCTAGGTAAGGCACTGGGAGGAGGGACAGGTAGGGTTAGGGGGGCTAGTGGTCTGTGAGGAGGCTTTCCTACCTGGGGGGGGGGGGGGGGGGAAGGAGGACAGAGGGCTAAAAATAACCCAGTCAGTGTTAGGGGAGGGGGTAAGAAAAATCACAACCCCAGCTGGGATGAGTGGCTGGGCTTTCCCAGCCCTGGGGTTGCACTCAGAACGTGTACACATATTCGGTTATATTGGGTATGGATAAAAACCCATCTACATAGTGCACCTCTAAGTAAGTTAAATCAGACTCGCTATTTTTTTGCTGAATCTAACTTCCCCAAATATATGCAGTTCAGCACTTAGACTGGCCTAACTCTAGTCTCAACATGATCTAGATGGAAAATCTACTTCCCTCCTACCCCCAAATAAAACTACCAGGTTTGATTGCTAATACTTTTTACCAAACTTGTTTTACTTGTAGTTTGTCTAACAGAATGACTAAAACACAGCAAAAAAAATAAATAAATAAATAAATAAAAAAAATTTAAAAAAAAATGAAGCCTTTATGTAAGCACTTTCTATTAAGATTCTTCTTCAAAACCCATCAGGATGCCCATTTAATGATAACAAATCATATAGCATCCTTTTATTTCTCCATGCACAATTTGTGACCTTGAGATGCGTAATGTCTCTCACTGCCTCATTGTTAGAACTTCAATTTTCATGAGCATGTGACAACTTGTGTTTAACTAATTTAACTGAACCCGTGTTGTGTTGATAAACGCACTGTTTTTACATTTATATGGGGATTTTATATTCTTGGGCACCATTGGTGGGCTGAAACAAACACATTAATATTCACAGCATCACATTAGGCCGGGAAAAGAACACAGTCTCAAATCTCACACCAAGCTCATTTGGAATTTCATGGAAACGCTGGTACTGACTTGAGCCAAATCTCTATTTATTCTGCTACACAAACCTTGGGTGGAAGCAAATTTGTTTTCATGTGTTGTGGAATCATGCAACTACCATTACTTAATCTTCCATCTAAAAAGCTTCATTGCCGAGAATAAAAAGAAAACAAGAGCATACCTATTTGCCACACACTTCAGCAGTAAATGTAGATAAAAGAGGATGCTGCTAATATTCATTTATGATTCTGGCAATGTTCTAGAGAAGAAAAAAAAGGAAGCTTTTCAAAGTAGGTAATTTCACTTTATTTCTGTGCCATTTTTCAGCAAGTAGTGGGCAATACAGACAGTGCTGAGTAGATATATTGTTTAAGATTTGGGTTTAATGGGAGTTGACTGATTAAGTAAAAGGCATGCTATTCACAGTGAGGAAAAACAAAACAAAAAAAAAAATCATACAGTAGATGTATGCACCAGGAATATTTATGGAGACTAGAGGTAGGTTATGTAATCAAGGATAGATGCCAACTTTTATCTTTATTTTTTCTTATATAATCAAGCTTGTTATCTTCAAAGGTCTCATTAGGGTGGGGGTGAAAGATACTAGTACAGACTAGGGAAACAGAGACTTTCTATTTTACGTACAGAAAAAGATGCAGGAAATGCATACTGTTTTCTAGATATGTAATATATAGTTTAGCAGACGTTAGGGCTGGAAAGGACCTCAGAAGATCATCCTTCCCAGGGGCGGGAAGTCAGCTAGGGTCAAAGGATAATCAGCAAGATAAGTGTACAAATGTTTCTTAAGAGTCCAGAGTAGGTGCTTGCACCATCACTGGAGGGAATCCATTCCAGGCCTTGGGGGCTTGGACAGTAAAGACGTTTTTCCTTATGTCCAGCCTAAAATGGTCTTGGAGGAGTTTGTGGCCTTTGGACTTTGTCATCCCTTGAGGTGCTGTTCCCCCAGATCCTGATGAACACCCCTTGTATACTTATCGGCTGCCACCATGTCACCCATGAGTCTGCACTTTTCCAGGCTGAAGAGTCCCATGGCTCTCAGCCTCTCTTCATAAGGCCTGTTCTCTTGCCCAGTGCATGGCTCTCCTCTGGACTCTCTCAAGCTTCGACATCCTTCCTGAATTGTGGAGCCCAGAATTGGATGCAGTATTCCAGCTGTGGCCTCACCAAGGCTGAGTACAGCAGGAGGATGACATCCTGAGATTTACTTGAGAAACATCTATGGATGCAAGCCAGAGTTTCGTTCACTTTACCAGCTGCAACATCACATTGGTGGCTCATGTTCATCTTGTGGTCAATCATGACTTCCATGTCCCTTTCGGCCATGGTGCTAGCAAGCGTAGCACTGCCGAGCCTATAAGCGTGCGGGGGGGGAAGGGGTGTTACATCCTGTGTGCTTTCAAGCATGGTTCATATGGAAAAATCTGCATGCCCTGTACTTTTAAAATTTCATGACACTGCTAAACCCAAATCCATTAGTGAAAAGTTATATTTCAAAGTGGCCTATCAGGTGCATTTATAAAGGCCAGTCACTCATGATTAGAGGATAAATCAATGGACTATTGATGAGCCCAAACCAGTGGAAATCCTGTCACGGACTCCAATATCATCAGCTGAATTAGGCTCCCTATGAGCAATATGATTTCAGACCCACATAATGCACATGCACACCAAAGAGAAGTGCTTTGTGAATTATAGGATAGGTCTGTTTCTTTAGACAACCTTGCCTATGTAGTTGTTTGCATGCTTAAGATAAGAAGAATATTAAATTTTAGTTTTGTATTTTCTATACTTCATATTCTTAGGGTTTTTAATATATTCCTCCTCAAATAACATGCATTATGGTAAAATTCAAGCTGATAACATCTGAAGCATTTAGACAATATCCTGTTGGTTTGTCAAGCCATTGGAGTGCATAAGGGTATTAAAATACATCCACGCTGGCAACTTGACAAGTATATGGAGATGGTAGATAACTTTATCTAGAACTTGATTCATGAACTTATCCCACTTTGGAGAACATGATGAATGGTAGAATAGAGATATCTGACATTCAATCTCACATTGACTGTTTGAATACTTTCCCCACTTTCTCCAAAAAACACAGGCACACACAAGCTCAAGACTCAAATACTAAGAAAAGTCAACATATGCTTCATAAGGGCCTATGCAGAAATACCAAATGAATCTTTTCTCTTTAATTCTAGCAATCTCAATCTGATATGCTAGAAACAGAAATGAAGCAGAGCATCATACACAACCAAAGATTAGTCAGTGTTGCAGATTTAAGTTTGTAATTCTTTGCTTTTTGATTCTGCTTTTATTTACTATTTTTGCTATGGCAAGAATGCAATTTTCATCTTTGTAATTTGAGTCCAGATGGATTGCAAGCTCAGATAACAACATAAAACTGGTTAATCAACTTTCATACCATATTTATACTGCAAGAGGGAGATTTTACTGTTGTCTGCAGTTTAGCAGTGCATACTGTGGAATACAGCCAGTGTTTTATGTACCTTTAAAATCACAAACTGTAGCCCACACTGTTGTCACTGACCCTAAACCTGTCTCTCTAACAAAAATCTCTTGCTTTTTCTGAACAGTGATTCGGTTAAATTTAATTCAAAAACATAACACCCCGCTAGCAAATGGTATTATATTCCACTTATGAAATTTAAATGGTTTTTTTGTACTATTGCTATATTGGCTCCATAGTATTGCAGAGCCAAAGTAAAAGACAAAACATATATTTTTTAATTAATTTGCTATGGCATCGCTATTACAATTCTTAACTCAAGTTGCTTGGCTGCATGAAGTGCTGCAAGCAATTTCTTCTACACAAAGTGCCATGTATCTGCTGTTCTGATTAGCAGCCTTTGACAGCACTTCCAGTCAGATTTCTATTGACATTTTCTCCAGCATCTTGAAGAGCTCACAAGAAAAATTCCTACCAAAACTGATCTCCGTTTAATACTTTACAAAATGTTTGTGGGCATTTACAGTAATAACTAACTTAGGGCCTTGTTACTTGGTAATTTTGGGTGGATCCTGGAGCTCTTAACCCCTAGATTGTCTGCACATTAACACCTGAAACTGGTTTTAAGCACTAGTTAGGAGGTTTATGCCACTCCAAGGCAAGATCATTTCTGGTCTGTGTTACCCAAGTTATACTAAGGCCTCTGCTGGCCTGAAGTGCAATTGCTCCAAACTCAAGCAAGCACAACCACCCATGAACATTTGTATGGCTCAAAGGGTAAGGTATAACGAGGCCCTTAGTAATAAACAAAATTTAACAACAGTTCAGTAATGCTTAGACTCTGTGGATAGCCAACAGTTGTTAGCAGTGGAGATCTGATCTACATCAAGTACATATAGCTCACAAATGACATTTTACTAGCAAATTATGATCAATGCACAGGACTGAGAGGTAGGATATTGAAGCACTATTTATCGTCTCTACTACTGCCTTGATGTATAACCTAAGATCCATCCATAGCTACTTCTTTTCTAAGCTACACTTGAAGATTCAATGGAGTAACACCAGTCTCCATGAGATTAGCACTGTATGGCAGTTTTTCCCTGCACACAGAACATGGATAATGCTAATCTATTTTTACAAAGCATTTGAGATCCTTAGGTAAAGGGTGCCATATGTAGGATATTTTCACAGGCATTTCTTTGGAAGAAACAGGAAAGAGTAAAGGTCTGCAGCTGATAACCGGACATGCTTTGGTTCTCATGGTTCAAACGCAGCCGCATGTGAAAGTCTGGGTAGTGTGGTCTAACAATCGCTTTCTTCCACCAAGGACTACTACTATTTGAATGTTTGCTAAAGGGCATGCAGAGCCAAGTAATGTATCACTAAATCAAGCTCCTCTCTCCTGTATTTTATGAGTTATGCACAGCATGTTCGTATGTTAGTACAAGCTGCAGTTTTCAGGATTGAATACCTGCATTTGAGGGTTAAGAAATTAACTTCATTGTGAGCCTGTCAAGGCAGCCTGAGCACCACACCAGTGAGAAAAGCCATGCCCATGATCTCTTGAAAAGCCGTGGCACTGGGTGTATGCAATAAGCTCTCTCTCAGGAAAGCAGTGACAGCACCCCGACACTCAGGCGGCTACATTACTTTCATTATGTGGGACAGAACATGCAAAGCAGGCCGCGCTGTAGCACACATCACCCTGAGATGCCGCAGACATGGCCTAAATTAAATTTTGAAACATTTGACCACAGCATCTATCTCTACATACACATAGAACAAGAAGCACAGATCCTACAGCCCAGGTAGTTCATCTTAAACAGTTGTCCATATTCGCTTTTGTGCCATAGTAGTATGTTTTGTAAAGTAGTATGCAAGTAAAACTGTATGCTTTAGAGAGGGGTTTTTGATCATCTGTTTGTGTGTTTGTCTTTTAAAAGACTATTTTTTGTATCCTTCCACCCATAGAATGAGTGCTCCCTAGCACCAGGACGCCGACTTCAAAGGCCACAGAGCAACAAAAAGTGATTAGTTCCAAAGGCACATTGTTTCTCCATAATAAAACACGAAGGGAACATTGGACCTTCCAGGGGTAGAAGGAAGTCCTGTGTATCTTCCACTTCCTAGTCACCTAGAGTGCTTGTATATGTGACAGGGGTCTAGTTCTTCTTAAATTAAAAATGGTGGGTTTTTAATTGTGTCATTTAAAAACCCACCATTTCAACTTAAGGACTTCCATGACATCACATGAAGTCACAGGGAGTCATGGCCCCCACGTTAGCTCACCTGCCTCCCCCCTCCCTCCCCCGCCCCCCACAGGCTCCACCAGGAAAAAAAAAAAAAAAAAAAAAAAAATATAAAAAGCAGTGAGATGCCCCATCCTTTTTTCCCCCCAGAGCCTACCTGCCTCTCTCACAGCTGGGGGGGCGAGCTGCCAGCAGGCTGAGTGGTCTCTGAGCTGTGGGGCACTCTGGTCCTTCCTCCCATGGTGGCAGCACCCGCCCACTAGCATCCTGTCCAGACAGTCCCAGGGGGCACCGCCACTGCAGAGTGAAGCACCAGGCTGCGCAGAGCTCAGGGGCTGCGAGACCTGGCAGCAGCTTATTCAAGCAGGCTCAACTAAGGAAAAGAAAAAGAAAAAAGCGGCAAGGAACCTGATCTTTTTTTTTTTTTCTCTCCCGGAGGCTACCTGCCTGAGCTGCACAGGGCCCAGGGCTTCCCTCAGCATTAGCGGTGTCTCCCGGGCAGCACTCACCCACTAGCAGCCCACCTGAGTGGTCCTGGGGGGTGCCACAGCCATGGAGGGAAGCACCGGGCCCTGCACTGCTCAGGCAGTCTCCAGGAACAAACAAGCAAACAAAAAAGAGGGGAAAGCACAATCAGGATCCTCTCTACTTTTTTGTTCCCCCTCCCCAGTCGAGCCTTCCTGCACAAGCTGCCGCCAGATCGCACAGCCCTTAAGCTGCATGCAGCCTGGTGCTTCCCACCATGGTAGCAGCATCCCCAGGACCACAAGGGCCAGGTGCCAGCAGGCGGGTGCCGCCTGGGGGGCACTGCCACCATGGAGGGAAGATCCAGGGTGCCCTGCAGCTCAGGGGCCACTTAGTCCACCGTCAGCTCACCCCCCCGGTCACAAGAGAGGCAGGTAGGCTCCAGTGCCCTATGCAATGTCCCCGCCACCTTTGACCTCCTGGGAATGGGCTGGCTTGCCTCTGGGGCAGAGCAGCAGGGTGGCAGGAGGGTGGCTGGGTGTGCTGGCAGCAGGAGAAGGCACTGGAGACGGTGCATGGGGCATTGGAAGCCCGCCAAGCCTGAGCTTCCCCGAGCACGTCTGGGTTTCCAGCACCCCAGGCACCGCTGCACTTTGTTACTTAGCGAACTAAAATACCTGAGATGGGTTTTACCTTGCTATGTAATAATGTAATTTAAAATGAAATACACCACCAAAAATTGTCATAAAATTAAAGCAGAATTTGCTGCCAAATATGTAAACAGCAACACCATTAAAGTGGTGTAAAAGGGCAATTAAACTGTTTTAAAGGCCAATTCTGTTGCATGTACAAGCACCTCTAAAGGTCCTGTTCCTAGTAGGATCTTCAATTGCTCACTAGTGCGGAACTAAAGTATTGACCCTTCCAGGCCCTGTGATTTTCAAGTCAATTGAAAGGTCTACCCAGGCCTAAGAGCCCATTGGGCTAGTGTAGTTAAGGAATAACAATTTCTATAACTAGTAGCATAACTGGGGTGAACAATAGGGGCAACTGCCATGACTCCCAACTCAGATGGGGCTGAAGAAAAGCAGCTGCTGCCCTCAGCTGTATATTCATGTTTGCAAATTGGAAATCACCACTTCCAGTTTGCCCAGGGCACCTGGCCATGTCTCTATACTGCTGTCTGTAACCAACAGCACACGAGGGTGGGTTGTGGCTAACATCACATCCAGCCACCTCCGATGTGCCAGCCTAAAGGACCAGATATCTGTTTCCAGGTGTGACAGATGTGGGTGGCATTAGGTATGGGTCTGCAGCACGGCTTGGCTTCTGAAGTCATAGTGTTCTACCTTAACTATTCTGCCACTGCTCCCTGGCATCATATTAAGGATGGGGGGAAACAGATATTTTCGGAGAAAATCATTTCTATGATTCTTTCCATTTTTTAAACCAGTCTGAATCTGCTCAGAGGTCTGGAGTATTACAGTGACTCCCAGGGGAGATGGATTAACAGGCAGAGTGCAAATGAGGCGATTAGAAGTGCATAATATATGCCGTTTATCACATAGCTGTGCAATTTGTCACTGGGATATATCACCACTACCAATTCATCTAGTTCCCCTTCTTTATGCTAAGTACTATATCTGTGCCAGGCCTCCTCCTCTTCCTCCTTGGCACATAAGTTGCATTCTAGCTCGCTGGCTGAATGCCAAATGAGATGAGGTTACGCTCTTTACTACACGCATCCAATCTGAAATTTATGTCACAGCTAAAATAGGCCCACACACTTCCATGGGAGTGCATCTGCTTTTCCCAGGGAAGAGTTTTGTATTTTCCTAACCCCACTCTGCTTATTTTATTAGATCAGGTTTCAATACATTATTTTTAACATAATTTAATCAAATTCCAAAAGTCCCACTAAAAATAAATGAAGAATATTTTTGTATTATGGCATAAGATGCTCTGTAAGTGGCATAAATAAGAAGCTACTTTACATTTTAGTATATTTATTATCATAAGCTAAATTGCTATAAACATCATCTAATGCAATTCTCTAGAATGGTAACACATTACTGACCTCTAAAAGCCATTCCCTAATGTGTTTTCATTCTCCATTCAACAATATACTCAAATGTATACTAGCAATGATTAAAAACCCATCTGGGAATAAGTGTCTCTCTCACTTAATGTTGAAGGTGCATCTACACTGTAGTCCCAGAAGTACCGCAGCATAATGTGGAGATACCCGAGCTAGCTTTCACATTTCTCAGCAGGGAAAATTAACCTGGAGCCCTGGCTAGACCACTTCTGATACCCAGGCCAGCTCAGTATCTGTATACTAACTACCATAGTACAGTCCCTTCTGCAGCTTCACTGTAGACCAGTGAAACGTTTCTGGCTGAAACCAGAGATACAGAAAGCCACACAAAAGCATGAAAGCTGGTACTAAATTCCCTAGACTGGGGAAAACTATTTTGCCGATTGGTGAACTGAGACAAAAGAAAGGTTAAGTGATTTGATCAAAGCTGCATAGCCTAGGGACACAGAAATTGTCCAGAGGTAAGACCTGAAGCTCACTGACTGCCACACATGGCCTCCAACTGTGACCCAAGACGTTGAACAAAGACACAAGAAATGGTATACCAAACAATTACGATCAACTGTCCCTCATAAAAGGCATCTTGCATTTGTTTGTGACCTTCTGACGACTTACGCTGCTTGTGTTGTTAAAGTAAAAGTCCCAAATGTAGTTGGTACCAAGCACTACCGGCACGTGCATAATACAAAAAACAACACGACTAATTCAATAAGGCCTCCTCTTCTGGTTCGAAACAAAATTGTATTGGAAGTAGTTTTTCCGCAATCATGAGATCAACATATATATAATTCAGAGGCAGGCTTTTTTTTCCCCCCATAGAATTCTCAACTGTTTGAAGATATTTTGAGAACTTCAAAACCAGACCAACCTGAGTTATGAACTATTAGACATCTAAAGTGTGATCCCACCGTGCTGAAATCACAAGCACATTTAGTTTTGTAACCCTCATCTTATCTTTAAAACTAATACAAAAAACAGCAAGAACCCATCCACTCTTCAGATTAAGATTTTTTTCAGGGACTTGAGCAGAGTGGATAGAAGCACAGTGAAATGCTTACTAGGTGAAATAGTATCTAATCTCTGTGCATCTTCAGTAAGAAAAGCAGAACAAACAAGGGGTGCAAAACCTCACTTCTCAATCATATTTTCTCCCTGTGCATAAATTCACAGGAAAAAAGAAATTGATGGCAGAGTTTATGTAATTTTGAGCAAGCAACGATCACTCTGAACCATTTCCTACCATGTCTCTATATACTCTCCTGCAATGGAATGACGAAGTCAAAAAAGTTTCTGTTCCTTCATGAAAAGTACTTCCAAATTAACGAGTCATGGAAAAATAGTCTTCAATTTACAGACTTCATCCAGCTTTAAGCATGAATGGCAAATCCCCTTCATTGTAGGCCAGAAGGAAAATTATGGAATGCTGTACTTACATTTGTAGATGGAAATTTTGACCTTTGGTCAGATACGACTGCTTCTGCTGCCCTGCAGATCCATCTGTTCTATGACAGCACTGTGCCTACTTGCAAAGCAGCACACCAATTTCCATATGGCACCATTGGAAACCAAATCTATAGGCTCAGACTGCCTGATAATTTTCAGTTTCCACTGACATCTCTTCTTCTAGAAGAAATGTGCTACATAGAGGAGACATTTGGCATTAACTTACACATTGTCATTTGTTTCCCACTCAAATAGTGTTCTTGCTTTCTTTTTTTGCTCCTGAGATTTTTGTAGATTGAGGCAGAATACCATAATGTACCATAGGTACCTGGGTAGCAAAGAAGAGTTACAGAGCTTTATAAATCATGTGTACCACTGAAGAACTCTTGCTTTAGTAAAAGGTACAATGAATATTGCAGTTTTACAATGTGTAGCCCCATTTCTCAACTGAACATTAATCACCCTTGAAGGATGCAACTAGCCACCAATAGATTAGAAAACTTAACTCATAAATTCCATGCTATGATGATAGGTGTCTAGTACTTGGATACACAGAACAAAGGTTTGGGGGGGGGGGGGAGGCATTGTTTGTTTTTAAATAAAGTGGGGCTAAAAAGGCAACATTTTCCAGGTTGGTAGCATTGTAACAGTGAGTGTCTGTTAGATTGTCTAACCCTAGATCAAAAGCTTGTAGGAAAAATTCAATGAGGTCAGGCAATATTACAGCTAGTGCTTCTTCAGAAAACAGTTTAGGAACCAAGTGCCAAACCCTGTTCTCAGCAGAGCCCCTAGAAGCTTTGTCATGGATTTCATCACATTCAGGATTTGGCCCGTTATAAGTAACAAACAAAATGGTCAGAAATGTACTCCACTACTAGGTGCCCTTACCTGGAGTACCGAGAAATTAAGACATATGTATCTAGCGTGAAACTATAGACAGGTCATCAAAATTAGAGGCCACTTTCAAAAACCATGGACCAAGGAATTCAAGTGGTTCAACACTTCACCCAACAAGATCCACAAAGAGAATTAGATGCGGCAACATTCATCATTATGACAACTGATTTTTAGGTACTTCCCACTTTACGGAACATGCAGCTCTGAGTCAGCACAAGCAAGGGTTCTGGTTCTGGGACTCAAACAGCTACACAGGCCATCTGGCTGGACTTGCATATTCAAACCCATGAGTATTAAATTCATCCAGCTCCACAGGCTGCATGAGGAGCTAGGCTCCAGTCTGTGGGCCCAGTCCGGCCAGTGGCTTGGCCTTGTGCTCCTTATCTGGCCCGTGAATCCCATGTGCATGGTTGGGTTGTGTAGGTGCCACACTCAGCATGCACCCAGGACCAGCTCCACATGGGGACCACTGCATGCGGTGCGTGGGGCCAGTCTGAGACCCATAAGCAGCACCACAGACTGGATCATAGGGCTCCCTGGGCCA
Organism: Alligator mississippiensis; assembly: GCF_030867095.1. Taxonomy (NCBI): domain Eukaryota; kingdom Metazoa; phylum Chordata; order Crocodylia; family Alligatoridae; genus Alligator; species Alligator mississippiensis. The sequence continues at coordinate 63,696,478 of NC_081833.1, read as the reverse complement.
TATTTTGACACCTAGCACAATTCCAATTCATTCAAAATCTAAATGTTTTCTTCTCTCCCGGATGAATTAGGAGGTTCTGAAAATGGCTGTAAAATACATGCAGCATGGGCAACAAAGCAAAGGCAAAATTTTCAAGGCATTCATTTTTTTATCAAGTAATTTTGCTCTAGTCATCTATGCAGATTAACACACGGGCCAGCTGGGTCCAGGTCCAGGGGCCCCAGACAAATGAGGGAATGGGGGGGAAGGGGAGGCAGCTCAGCATGGACAAAACCAGCGGCCAGGCAGGGCCTTCGCTGCTGGGTATCAGGCAGGGCACAGGGTACAACCGTGCCAGATTCCTGGGAGAAGCTGAAGCCACCAGTGACAGGGAGCGGAGCCAGGCACAGTGCATGGCTGGGACCTACTGGTGGCGGGATAGCCCCAGTGCAGCCAGGTCCCAGACAGGCCTGGCCACGATTCTGTGCATTTGCCAGGCACCATTGCAGCTAGACTGAGCCACAGCGGGGTGAGAAACTGCACCTAGAGCTCGGCCCATGCTGCACATGCCCAGAGGACAGCGGGTCCACACCCCCAGCTCCACCCAGCCACAGCACTGTGTTGTGTGGGGTCCTGTGCGACCAAACCCAGGCTCTGGCTCCAGCAAAAACCTGTGGGCATGGACAGCTGTGGCTCCTGCCCCAGGACTGGAAGGCAGCATGTCCCACTTCAGCTCCTGTTCCTGCTGTGCTGGCTGGGGATGGAGCCGCAGCTGTGGGGCAGGGCACAGGTAATGTGGGGCCCGGACCCAGGGCCCCAATGAACATTAATCCAACTCTGGCTCTGGTTTTTCACTACTGGCTCATTTCTAGCATCAGAGAAAATGAAAGAATCAGCCAGAGTAAAGGTCCTTTATAAAGAAGGTCTCCAATCCTTGGTAAAAATGGCTTTCCCTTATGCTAAGTCCATTTGCCTACCAAAAGCATTCACACACAGAAGAAGAGTGAACTAGATTCTTTGACAACTTTCTATAGAGTGTGCATATACAAAAAGGGTGGCTCTTCATAGAGTTTAGGTACTCAATTCATTGATTGAATGTGTATCTCACTTGCACTCAGTACCAGGGCATCACAGCTGGATGCCCATAGCCATGCATGCTGCCTCAGCATGCACATTGTGCAGATTGATCAGCTGTCCTTGAAACCTTTCCTGCTCACAGCTTAGAGCCCACTTTGTGCTCCATGTTAGTCATGAGAATAGTGCCAACATGGTATTTCTCATGTGTTCATGACTGCGTCAGGCAGATGTTTGGGGAGTCATGGACACACTCAGAGGCACAAACTTTGCCTCTCCCCTGAACTTATAACTGTGTCACTGACCTTAAAATATTCTTCAGCTTTTCATTTAATCAGCCACCTTTTTATGACTTAATTTGGGTTCATGTAGTTAAAGTTTCTTTTCCCTGCTATGCTTTTTCTCACATTTCTAACTTTCATCCATTCTTTGGGTTCACACTATAATAATTTCATATTTATTCTTTGTGTTAAAAGGATTCTGCTGCATTTCTCATTTTCCCATTCTCTCTTTCCCCAGTTCCATCCAAAGATTTCTTGGGTGTTTCCACTAATTCCTCACTAACGGCCTCTAGATCCTGCTGCTGAGCCTACAATGATTGCTCTCTAAGTTAACAGAGCTAATTATTATTCTCAAGTAGTTAGCCTCAAAAAAAAAAAAAAAAAAAAAAAAGTGATCCCTCATTCCCATTGGCAAGCAGGTCAAATCAGGAAGAATAAGGGAACCTCACAATCACAGTTTCGCAAGCTGCTCACACTCTTGTCCATGTCTGGAAGGCATTGCTTACACAAGAAGCAGCAAATCAAATTGTTAGGAACCAAAGAAACAAAGCACTTAGTGGACTCACCATCTCCAGGAGCAGCAAATGGACACAGCAACCACTGGTTCCTTCTTTCCACCTCAAGAATCTGAATGAGCTGCTGTTTGCAGCCCTGCCTCCTTATCTTCCTGGGCACCTGTGCAGGAAAAGGTGGGGCTGAGTTAACTCTTTACTTCCCAGTGACCACAAACAGGCTCCTGAAGCCATCCAGGTGCAAACACTTGCTGCCCTCCTTGACCCGTATTGGAAAGCCTCACAGTATTGAAAACATTTCACAATTTTCAAAACATGGTCTCCCATTCTTCCTGAACAAATGCATTTTCTCTTTACTTTTCTACTCACACTTACCCAGCTCCATTTACCATTCTACATCTGTTCTCCAACTCTCCTGCTTTTGGCATGGTCACCTTTCTAAACACCTCCTCTCAGAAGCTTTCATTTCCCAGAATGTTTTATAGGGTAGCAAGCTGGTTTGAGAGATAAGCAATCTTATTCTCCAAGCACAAAAACAAGCCAATGCTACATGCACGTGTTTTCTTTCTAAACATCTGCCTAGAGAGAAATCACTAAAACCTGCATTGCTCACAGTTTACAGGAATGTGTTCCACTGCCTTGCACTTTGTGTATTCATTTATATCCCTACAAAGTGAGCACAAGGTTGAAAATGTCATCACCGTGCAAGTGACAGGAGATTTGTAACATCATATCACTTGTAACTGATGGCACAAAAGTACAATATGGATAGCAGCTGCTGAAACCGTGAGCCATATTCAGTGCAAAGCTGAGGGGTAAGGTCAAGCCACCTTCTATCTCAATATGAGATACTTGTGGTAGTTGTAAACCTACTTTTGTTTCTTTATTCATTGCGATGAGAGTAATATTCAAAAGAATCATTTTCTACCGTCAACATTCAGTGATACTCAGACCACAGCTTCTGAACCACAAGTGACTCTTCAACTTATCACCTGCAGCTCTTCACAGAAAATGTTATCAAAGGTATTTTTATTGCTGCATGAAATGGGTAGGGCTTTCCTGCAATCATGAATAATGCAACCCATGCAACTATACTAATTTGTTTTCGCCTGGATTCACTGAGGGAGGGAAGGGGTATATGTTGAATAAGTACACAATTCACGGAGGGGAATCTTTGATCAACACTGACTGCTCATGTGTCTTCAAAGACAGGATTGAGTATCTCTGACACAAACACACAGATTCAATGAGTATGTGCATACATTATACATATAGTAACAGTAATTAAATATATATATCAATTCCCATTGATTCAATGGGTATATGCATGTGTGTGCGCGTGCAAACACACACACACAGACTCCAGGTCTATTTTTATATATATGTAATGCACACATTATCTATTGAATCAATGGGAGTTTTTCCATTGGATCTAATGGCCTACAAATCAAGTCCTTAATTAATATTAAGTGATATATCTTGACTACACAGAAAAGCGGCACAGGAAAAAGAAGAAAAAAAATCAATTTAAAACCTATAGTGTAGGAGCTTCTGCATGGTGCTGTCTTTTATCTCAAAATCATAATGAAGTGAAGAAGCAATACTTCCATTTCTTTTAAATATGTTTCCCTTAAAAATTAACATTTCTTTGTCATGTCTTAAGTTCTAGCCTACTGGATTGTTTCTATGTTCTTCATTTTGGGGGTTTTATTATTATGTAATCAAACTCTCTAGAGTGACAAGGCTGTGCAGTCTAGCCATTTTTCAGATGAGTTTTCATTGATCTTCAGTCAGCTTTTGTTTATTCAATACCTGGTATTCTGGACTGTTGTAAGGAACAGCGTGGTCTGAAAGTAGCAAGTAGATTTGTTTGTAGAGTTGTCATAATGGAAAAATCTCAAAGGGTCCCAAAGCAAGGGAATATTTTCAGGGAGAAGAAGGGGATTGTCAGGCTATCTCCAGACATCTCTGCAAGAGGACAGGATAGAATAGTTACTTTCCAAATTAATTATTGGCTCCCATCTTTCATCTTCAGGCTATTTCCATTTAGCAGGATGTGAAAAACCATAAGTAGCATTTTTTTTGAGTAACAAAAGAACATTAAAATTACTGATATTCTTTAGTTTTATGTCAACATAAGAAGTTTTTTAAGTCTCAAAAGGAATTCCCAATGCTATTGGCATTGGACATTCAACAAGTAACGATGCCCTCGGCTCCTCAGCTGCTATAGGATGATTAAGCATCCATGGAAGCTAGAAATAAAGAGTTTAGAGTGCAAGTTCTTTGGGACAAAGCCAATCCTTCCGTCTCATTTCCACCCAGCACCTAGTACTGGGGTTCCCAAACTCCACCTCAGTGCAAATAAATAATAATGATGATGATGATACCTACATTAAACATCTATGCAAAACGTTGGAATTTGGGTCCTTTTTCATTGCCTCATATATTCTAAAGAAATCCTATTTTTTCTTCTCCTTTGTTATATTAAAAATATAAAGGATACCAAGTCTTCCCTCTCTTGATATTCTTGAAGGATTTCTTGAGTGTTTTACAATATACCACTGGTATTTTGTGTACCTTAATTGAAGGGGAGGAGGAGTTCAATATTTACCAAAGTTGCTGTTTATCCACCCCAATCATTAGTCACTGAAGCTTTGAACAGCCTGAATTAGTGTCTCTCCCGCTCTCATTTGCTGAGCTTTCAATATTTTGATTTGTGTAATGACATTATTTTATTAGTTCTAGTCAGCATAAAGCCTTTCATGGCTGGATAGGCCTTATATTTCTAACACAAAAATATGGTGGTGCAGGGGAGGAACCTTGAAAATCAACTCTCAGGCTACTTTTATGCGCCATGAAAAGGCATAAAGGGATGAAAAGCCAGGTTTTCCTTTGCAGGCCACACTTTATATACATGAAATCCTGCCACAATGAATGCTCTCGTTCAAAGCAATAGGGAAGGGGAACATACTGTAAGATACTTCTTAATGTTCTTAAAATGATTATCTGCATTGTATATATACGTTGGTGTGTGCAGAATAAACTCCTTTGAAAATGATTCCAGAAAATCTAATCACAGGCAAATGACTGTTAAAAATAAAGTCCATGGTTAAAATACAAGTCCTTCTGTACAGAGAGTTACAGCGCCACCTAATAGCTAATGTTAAAGAGATAAATATTGGAAGGAAAGCTAAATCTCATGTTTCAGTGGTTAAGCCAACCTCTAAATACTAGGGATTAGCATGGTAGGGCTCATCATCCCACATCTGCCGCCAGGAAGGTTTCTTGCATTTAGTCATTGTCAGGGAAAGGGTCCTAAGCGTAGAATAAATTTGTGTTTAGTTTAGTATGGCAGATCCTTTGCTCCTTTATGGACTGATTGCTGTAGGAAGCCCCAGCCACATCCCAAACTTCAGAGTCATGAAAGTCACACCAAGTGGCTGCTCACAGTAAGCAGTTTGTAGATTTAGTGTTGTATGGTTTGAAAACCAGCTGGCTAAAACTGACCCCTGGCAAGACGGGTAAGAAGAGGGAAGAGGGAAGCTTTGCTCTATCCCCCACTATGTAGAGCCCCACCTACCTTCAAATTATAATTTGGGAAATCATTTCTTTGGGAATCCTCAATAGCTATGGTAACTAATAATGCTATTTCCATCTATTCCTCCCCCCAAAATTGTACGTTTCCTATTAGGTACAGACCTGATAACTTGCACGGTTGATGGCATCACATTGGGCCAAATCTTCAGCCCAATACAACTGTGCTTTATGCTACTCCAGTCATGCAATAAAAAGCAACTACCCTGAGCAGACAATTGGGAAGTTAATTTTCCAAACATGGTACAATGTGACCACAACATAGCCAAGAAGCCGAGATGAATTCTTTAAGAAATAAAGCACAGTCTGTGGGGAGTCTCACAGTGGGCTTTTCCACAATGCACAGGTTTCTATGTTGCATGTTTTTAGTGGCTATACAGTGCTTGACATTTTATCAAATCAAATTCTACATTGAAAAGAAGAATGCATACTCTTTGTAAAAATACCGGGTATAAAACTTGAATGCATCCTTCCTACAAAATACTGAAACGTAAGACATCCGAGTGCCTAGGAAAACATACATTCACTCTCTTCCCTATGTATATATCTTGTGCACTTTTGTAACTTGGTCTCAGAGAAAAGGATGCTGTGTACTTGCACAGCACAGGGCCTACCAGAAAGGAACGCAGTGGAACAGATACAAAGCCTGGCTTTTTGAACAACGTTCCATCACAAATTCTCTCCATCCCCTCCACAGAATGGATCTGCGTTCTCCGCGACAGCACGTGCTATGTAATATGGCTCCAAGTTGTTGAGGTCATAAACACTTGACTGAATTTCTTGTTTTCACAGGTATAGTTAGAAAATCTGGGCAGTAGGAATGGTGCATGTCTGAAAGTAAACTCCATTATTACTCCACTAGCAAATCACTAGCATCAAAACATCTTAAATAATGCCATTTGGAAACTATATCTCCATGCTATATTACACGTATACTTCCATTATGATTTGATCATATACATTCTTTAAACATACAGATTGGGTTGCCAGTTCATTTACTCAATTATTTTAAAAAGACAAAAAATAATGTTGCCGATAGCTACAAAAGATCCTTCTCTCTAATTTCCACTGGAACATCTATACCTTTTTTAAAGAATTAATAAAGTTATCAGAACATCCTGTCTCCTGTGCCTGCCCTGATTGGTTCTCTTTTTCTATATGAAAAGTTTTCATAAAGAAGCAACCTTAAAATAGGTTCTCAGAGTAGAAACTTCTGGGTGAGGGCTGACAGTTCTGTAGCTGAGGGTAGATTTTTCTGATTTCTCCTTTTCCTGATTGCAGAAAATCATAGTAGAGCTAATAACACTGAACACACACTAGTAAAAAGGAAGGAGTCATGTTCTTACATGGAAAATGTTTTGATGCGGCCTTCCAAAGTCAGAACTCACTAGCTGTGAAGCATGCTCTACACATGTCCTCCTCATGAATTCCATCTACTGTAGCTGGTATAATTTTTCTTGGCAGTGGCATGAGATATTTTCACCTTATTATTATGTTCCGGAACTGGTCCTTTATTAAATGTCACTGAACTTCATTCAGCAACCATATAAAGAGCAGATGTGTTTTCTTCCAAGTTTCTAGCCTTTATTGTCATCTAAAAAGTGAAATTTTTCATATGGTTATCTATTGAACATACATCTTTCTTGAAAACTTAGAGTCAAATCTTCCCTTTCCTTTATGTGTATATGGAATCTGCTGCTGAGCCAGGTGGGTACGTTTTACAAGAGATGCTCCACCATAATTGTTTATGGTGGAGAGTTTACTGAACCCTTGTGTTAAAAAGAACAAATCTACCTCTCTCTTCTGAAGTATATTAGATTCAGAGTTCTGAAATCCTAGACAAGGTCAGTAGAAATGAGAAACCATTTAAACCAACAAAACTCTCAACTGAGGTTGTCCTCTATAAAAGATTTTCACTGGTGTCCGATATAAGGGTGAAGGGCTTCCAGCAAGTTAATATCCATCTAAGACACAATTATCCTGTAGGGCTTTTACTGAGCAAGTCTTGCATGTCCCTTTCTTGACATAAATTACCGTGACTTCTCTCAATAGGAAAAAAATTATCCAGACTCTCTCTCACGCCCACACCATTAGGAGCTCAGGACCTTCAGCTCATGCCACTGGCATTCAACAGGAATCAGGGGCAGCAGAATATCTGGCAGGAACGTGTTTTATAACTAGAGCTTTATGAAGCACATGCATTTGGGATTGCATGAGTTTTACCAAACCTTGACTGCTGTCTGGATCCTAGCACGGCTTTTCATTTCAAATTTGTCTGTAAAACATCAGCTTACCATCCACAGGAAATCAGTTCATTGGCTAAGATTAGATATTGTACTCAATTCCATGATGGTGCCTACCTAGTTTGGAATAATCTCTCTTGAATCTTCTCTTTTTGCATTTATCCAAAAAAGATTCATGTGAACCTTGCCATGTTTTCCAGCCATTCCAGCTTGCAGTTCTAAATTATTTTTCAAAGTAATATACAAGGTAATGCATAAATATTGGTGGTATGCTTGTGTGCCTGGTCTGGACAAGAATGAAGCATGTTGGTCACCAGAGAAACCATGTCAAGTTCTTCACGTAGCTCAGCAATAAAAGAATGTGTTAGGAACTTCCCAGTAAAACAGAAAAATCTAGTGTTTTGTGTGTTCTGACATAGAAACTAATACTTACATTTATATATATATATATATATATATATATATATATATATATATTCTGAAACAGCATCCATCTATTTCATTTCTTAAAATAATTTATTTCACAAATTGCGTGCCAACTCTTTTTTTTAGGGTGCATCTGATTTCCCAGATTTCTCCATTTGCTTTGTAACAGTAGTTACATTTATTACAGAAGTGCACATGACAATACAATATTGTTCATCTTGTACTCATGATAATTCCATAATAGAAATCAGCTGCTATGATTTCCTGGTACAAGGCACAGTTCGGTCTGGATCAAAACCAAGTTAAATACCTTCTGCTTCCAGTTAGAGGTTAGAGATCTCTGGCACAAGATGTTAAACTTGATTAGTAGATTGTTTTGCTGCACTTTTAACTCTTCTCAATAGGCTAAATAGCCTTGAAAAATTCAAGATGCTGTCTTAAAACTTAGTTAACTCTAATAAAAGATCAAACTCTCGGCAACAGAATTTTAATAGCTCAGTTGAGATTTCATTTAAGGGTCCAATCCTGGAACCCCCAAACTCCCACAGAAGTCATGATAAATGCAACTGAAATCAATGAGTATTCTTCATGCAGAGATGTTGCTTTACCCAGGTCAAAGTAGAAGGACAAAACTATAGGAAATAATTAAAATTGGGAAACAGAACATTTTTTTCTTGCCATTTAGATATTTTACATTTATGCCTCTATCCCCTCTGACACAGTAGGGATTTTTAAGATAAAACCCATGTTTCAGTGTAAAGCTTTTTTAATATTCTCTAGAAGATTAGTACTGCATAACAGATTTTCCCATTCCATTCAGTCTCTGTGCAATGTATTATAAACAAATACAACAACACCTGCCATTCATAATAAACATTGAATTTAAGGCTCTTGAGGCATTTTAGAAATATTATTATTTTAAGCCAGATTCTCCAAAGAGCTCAGCACCCAACAGCAACCACTGAGAACTAGATACTGAACAGTTTTGAAATGTTCACCATATTATTTAGGTATCTACCAAGGAGCTGAGACCATTTGCAAACCTCCTTCCTTTGCTACTTTGAAGTAGGTAAAAGTGTCATCATCGCCATGCAACAGATAGAAAAACAAGGGCAAATGGATAGAGCTGCTTGAGATGACACAGAGGTTAGGGACAGAAGTTACACATAAACTGGTTTAAGTAATCAGAAACTGGTTTAAAACTTGTAACGGAACAGGAGCCCAGTGCACATAAATCCATTTCAAAATGGCTGAAACTGGTTTAAGATAAAACTGGTTGAATGTAGTATCAGACTTAACCGATTTGGGTCAAACTGGTTTATAAAATTTAGGTCCCAGACCCCTTCCTGTTTCAAGTTAAATCACAGCCCTCCAGCATCCCAGAATGCTTTGCAGCCCTGAACAGGGCTGTGCTGTGTGCTCCAGAGAGCAGCGTTGGCCCCACCCCTCTGCTTCCTAGCTGGAGCAGTGACAGCTGTCTGACAAGGGGGGTGGGGGGTAAGTCTGGCTGGGGATGCAGGCCAGTCTGTTGGGGGTGGGGGGGATGGACTGCCCCCCCTCCCCCCCCGGCAAACCCCAGATAAGAGTCCTTGGCTTCTGCTCGAGCCAGTGCTGGTACGTGACTGCATTTCCAGAATCAAAGGTAAATGTCTGTTCAATTCTGTTTCAATTTAATCTCTGTACTTAAACTAACCTACAAAGACTGAAACAATTCAGTTGCAGGGTTTTTGACTGTCTGTAATTAGCCAGGAACTCTATGGTAAAGCTTGAAACAGAGACTTGATAACAAGTCTCTCCCCCTTTCTTAGCCATTCTCTCTATTTGTCACTTTCTATTCATGGCTGCCAAAACTGTCTTTGTGCCAAATAAATCTATTTCATTAGTTGTGTGTGTGGATGTAGTGTGTATTTGACTTGAATCTTCCACATTTTCAGAAATGTACTAAGGACTCCTAAAATAGAAAATAAGTTGCTATTGTTTGAAAGCATTATCTATCTTTTAATCTAGAAGACCTTTGGTTTTCATAAGATTTTAGGTCCCCCTTGATTGCTTTAAGAATCATATTGTTTTATCTTTTTTAAACCTTTATGTCTCTATTCTGTATCAAAGGAAGCTGAAAGCCAGGGATTTGTAGTAAAAGATTTTTGTTCTTGTACGGCAGTATAGCCACAGGTTTCAACTACAGTCCTGCTGCTTTTATTTTTCACATTTGATTAAGAAATAAATATGATATGCTATCTTTTATTATGGGCAAAAATCTTTTGAAATTTGGACCCATGCTGATGGCAAAGGACATGAAAGTACTGTAAGTTTACTGTAAGCATGCCTGATTTCTGAATCTAACATAAGAAAGATGGTTCACAAATGTGAGGAAAAACAGAATTTGACCCTATAGACCAAATACTCCCTATACAGGTTTCTATTTCAATGATTTCATAAAACTGTATCCAAAACTCTTCATGGCCTCAAATTTTATACTATCCTCTACAGCAACCTATATTTTGTACTTGATTGATATAGGTGGACTAGTCAAATGCAATCAGTTATCTTCTGTGTATCAAGTTCTGGTTTTAGCATTATGTCACCTTACATAGTTTTGTAAACCTTCCAATTTCAGTGGCATATACATATATAGATTCATATGTATAGCTTTTTCAATATGCCTCAAACAAACAAACAAACAATTTCATCTTCTGTAGCTATCTAAGCATAATGTAATAGCTGTATACATGTGTATTTTCTTTCCTTGTCAGTGCGTACAGCTATCTGTATAAAACCACATACATTTCTGTCTCTGTCAGTGTCACTTAAAAACGTCCTTTACTGTGGCTTAAAAACCACTATCTAATGAATCCTGCTGTCATTCCATAATGAGATTTCACTATTTAAGGAACTGTGTCTTTTGACGTGGCATGTTCCAATCGAAATCTGGGATTGCTAGTTTCAACCGAAGCATTTACAACAAACAAGAGAATTTCTCCATAAAATGTAACGTGGGTGATCCCACGAACTCTCTCTCATTCTGTCTACCAGAAAATACTTCAACTTAAAAATAAGGGAGACTGGAGGAGCTCACTGAAGGAACTACTACTTCTAAGCAACCCCAAACTACTGTTTGAAAGGGGAAGAGAGGGCTCAAATTGCCAACACCTTGCATTTGTATAGTTATTTGCCCCTGTGTAAATGGACATAAAACTGCCAAATCAAAATGAAAGTATTGTACACCCTGTACTGTCCAGAGAGGAATATCACTTCCCAAGGTGTAAGGCAATGGAGGCTCAGAGAAGCTGGTAGGACCATCACCTTTGTTTTGTTTGACTGATCAAGATAGGCTGGTCTCAACCACATGAAAGAATTTATGCAGGCTACATACTCAACCAGTTTCCAAAGGACTCTGAAACTTTTTATATTAATTCAGAATTTCTAAGTTGCATTCCTAACTCTTCTAATAAGACAAATATTGTGCATTAAAATTACAGGATAGATTTTCTCCTGAGAGTCTACTGAAATGTATCATCAACTTACCGAAAACAAAAAAGAAAGAAGAAAAGAAGGGAAATGCACCTTGAACAACCTTTTTTGATTCTCATTGTTGCTTCCTCCAGAAATTTCCCACATTTTTTTAATTTAACTTTAGCTGATTCCACCTGAATTTTGCCTACCCTACTCTGATGTTCCAGCTGTTTTCCCTTCACACCATGAAACATTTACAATCCTTGGGCTGCAATCACATAAGATCAGGTCGGTTGCTCCATGGTGGTAAATAAAGGCTGAAATTGACCCAACTAACATATGTGACAAAGGAGACTTATATTGTAATAGTTTTCTAGAACATGCAAGTTATTCATCTCCAAAACATGAACACTTTCCAAAGAGGCTTCTTAAAATGAGAAGTAAATGGGATTTTACCATCACCTTTCCTAGGTGCAATCATAATTTCTGTTCACCCTCTTCTGTGTCTAAACTATTATAGCATCTGTGCTGTGCCCATCACCATGGCAGCTGAACACTTTTTATTTTGTCCTGAGTCCGTTGGTTGATTGGTAATGATGCTCAGTCATTTATCTGACAGGAAAATGACTAGGACAATTGCCAAGAAATATTCTAAAATAACTCCTTCACTTTCTTAATAGACAAGTAAGGTCTTTACACCCAGCCCTAGCTGCATGAATCCACATTAATTACAAGAGGGCTTTACAAGGATCTGCCCACATGGAACAAGATACACAATGGAAGTGCAAGTGAGTTGGGGAGAGGAGGGAGGGGCCTGTGAATCATAAAATCAAAAACATTTAAAAAAATTAAAATACAAATATGTAGTTGGGAAGCGTCTTATTAAAAGTGCATAACGTAACTAAATGTTACACAATACCTTCTTACTATTTCTTGAGTTCATATGACATTTTATTATTGTGCTGAAAGCTTATTGGTTTATTTAGCTATGTAACCATATAAACAGACTTTTTGGTATAACATCTAGACAGTGCAGGAAATTGTAGTACAGTAGTTGTAGAGATATTTAAGGTCTTTTTCTCTCTCAAAAACTACAAAAGTACTCTGGTTTATGACACTAAAACTCTGATTATCTGTAAGTCATATTACTTTACTATAGGCAAGTTATTTCCAGTCTGAACCTTTAAGTAAGAGAAGAGTATAAATTTTAAAAAACTACCAGAAGCTCTATCTTAACACTTTACCACATCATTTGTTATGCTTGGCTAGACCTCTGAGTTAAAAAAAATTATCATGTAAAGTTTGGAGGTGTACTTTCCTGGTGGATTAAAATTCATACGTCTTTTCAGCAAGTGATTGCTTCAGGCTTTTTTAAAGATAGGTTTAAAAAAAAAGTAGCAGTTTTTTGTCTTTTATTTGGTGCTTTTTTGGCTGGACAAATATAAGCTACAGTTTACTCCAAGGGAAACGAGAAGAACACATTAAAAACCATGCCACTTGTATGAAGAAAACAGCCTCTGAAGTAGACATTACTAAATTTCTTGGACAAATTTATTACCATTGCAAAGATATTTTTTATATTCATATTAGGGTTTACATACATATTAGGTTCCTGGAAAAAGTTAAGCACCTCAAGAAAAAATTATATTTTTACTTTGGATTTGAAAACCATTTTGCTAAATATTTGATACAGCTACGAGGGTTTAAATGAACTGTACAGGCCTTATACTCACTCATTGTATTGGTAAAAAATTGTTTAAAACAAGGGTGTCAATCTTACTCAGCTCTCTGGGCTGGATTAGTGGTGCAGAGCCAGTCCATAGGCCAGACTGGGCCTGTTGACCCCCGCCATCCAGCTGCCAGTGCTGCCCCTGGGTCCGAGCAGACTCATGCAGGGCACCCTGCAGGGCTAGTCCATGAGCTGGATCAGCCCCATGGGCCCCCTCTCTTCTCCCTCCCCTTCCCAGATTGCAGAGTGGCCACACTGGGCACTGTGTGTGGCACAGTCCAGCTACAGGCATGTAGCACAGACACCAGAGCAGGGACAGTGCCACACATGGTGGCTACTCCAGCCAGTCCAGGACCTGTGTTGCATGTGGTGCTCATAGTTTTTGGACTCATCTCTTCAGTTTGGTTGGGGTGTGATTTCTTCCACAACATAGTAAGTGCAGTTATAGCAACTTGAAGGGAACTTACACCATGCATGCTTACTCCCCTACGTAAGCTATATTCACATACCACCTTTATATCAATATAACAATGTCCATGGTAGTGTATATTACTGGTGCAATAGAAGCAGTGCACATTTTTATGCATAAAAAAGGCCAGAGCTGACAGATTTGATTTCATTTTACACACACAGTCCACAGATGTGTAAATCATAACATACCACATAAGGTCCAGAGTGGAAAACCAGATTCAGGTACCCCAGGTTTAAACCACCTTAGAGCTATGTCATAAAACCCTATTCTGCTATGAGCACTACAAGTACTTTATGCTATTTCCAAAGGTACATAGGAAAATAACAGCTTGTGTTATTTCTTCTGAGCAACAAAGGTCCAAATTTAGTACTGAATTACTTTCAAGCACTTTACCAAATCAGATTCAAAACACTTTATTTCCCAGTAATCAGTAGCTTTCATTTTATCCCATCAGGAAAAAAAATGGGTTTTTTTCAGTCATCAAAAATAATAATAACTATTGCTGTTAATTTGGAAACCACAGTAATAGAAAGCAACAGAGAATGGGGCCCTCTCTGCTAGGCACTGTGCAGAAATGGATAGAGAGACCATGCCTGATCTTAAGAGCTCGAAAACTTCCAGGGCAAAGTGTCTCACACAGGACAGGACAGAGGTAGGAAGGCAGACAACAAAGATGGAAAGGAAGGAAAGGGATGGTTTGGAAACATGGACATCCCATAACTGTCTGATGCGTCTGAGAGGAGAGGGCTGCATATTTTCATTTACTGAATATTTACTCACATTCTAGGGAAGTCTTTCACTTAATAATTCACCTATTAAACCATCATTTCATACTCCAGGTGCAAACAAAAAGATGGTATAAAGGGATTTGAATCTCTCATAAGTACTACAGTAAATGTATCATCTCAAAATAAAGCTAAAACACACCCCTGTAGTCACACCGTTTCCAGTCATGGGAGAAATAGTTGCTTTCAGCTGAATCACCTGAAGGACAATTATAAAAAGGGAGACAATTTTTCATGGTCAAGATGCCTGACCCTTTCATATCTCAGCTGTCAGTATCACACCAACCAAGTATATGATTAACCCAAGGCCAGTTCTTGATCTACTCGGAAATCTCCATAGTACTCCAAGCACCTATAAGGATTAAGGGTGACCTTTTACTGTTTGCCTAATAATAATTTATAGATGTGTAAACATTTACAACAACAATTACAGGTCTGATCTAATGAAATTCTTGATGCCACGGTCATGAAAGACATGAGTGCGCATCATAAATTTGGAATCAATTCTTTATGCAGGGATGTGCAAATAAGTTCAGAACAAATACAAAAGCCTCTGAAAATGAGAGATTCAAAGGTAAATGAGGCTTTTGGATAACAGTACAGCAATTTAATGTTCTGATTTTATAAATGTTGAATACCAGAGCAAGGGGAGACCTTCCTCCCGACTAACCTATTATCCCAGGAGTAATGAAATAGACCTGAGTGAAATAAAAATCAACCTGATATCTTTCAAAAGCCTAATGCTCTTTTCTTGGTATCAGGGAAAAAAAACAACTTGTAGCTCTCCTGGGAAAAGCTAGCTGCATATGGCCTCATTCTACCAAGGTTCACACAGGATGAAATATTGGTGGCAATAAGAATAAACTAAAGATCCAATGAGGCAAAAATCGTGTTTGTGTAAATGAATTTAACAAGGCACAGATGAACTGGCTCTGTCCACTGCTTTACACTGTGGGCATCATTAATTAGGACCTGCTCCACTCATAGGCAGACCTAGAAATTCAAAAAGGGGGACATGGGAGATGCCACTGGCATTTCAATGGTGGTTGCACCCAGTGGACAGACTACACCATAGCAGCTACTGGGGACTTCTTCGTTTTCTTTTTTTTTTGTAAATTTGTAAGACTCCTTCTGCACTCTTGGCACCCCCTCCCCTCCAGCAAAGGCTCCTTCCTTCCCCTTCTTTCCCTTCCCCTCTCCAGTTTGCCTTTGGGCATAGGAAGGGGAACCCTCCCACCACCGTAGTACCCAGGGTTGGGGAGATCCCCAGAGCTGCTCCTGGTCTACTCCAACTGCAGGCTTCTGCAAGTGGGATCATGGGGTACTGGGCTCAGGCCACAGGCCTGAGTGGCAGGCAGTCCCCCCCAACCCCAAAAGCACATGCTCAGGCCACAGTGGCAGGCAGTCCCCCCCAACCCCAAAAGCACATGCTCCTTCTTCCTGCCCAGTCCCTCTACATGTCTCCCATGGGCTGGAAGCAGGCATTGGAAGGGGAAACCAACTCCCACTGCTGCCATAGTTGGTGGAAATCAGCACCCCAAGTAGGTACTCATAGCAGTTGAAGCCCCTGGGCTGTCTGGGGGATGCATGGAGGGGGAGGGAGAGGGAGTAGGGACTTGCCCTCTGCCCCAAAGCCCAGCACCTTTGCACATCTGCTCCCCACAGCCCTCACCTGGAGTGAGATGGGAGTGGTCCTAGGACTTCCCCTACCTCTAGTCCACTGGGAACATGGCAGATGAGTTCCTTGTTCCTCACACGCTCTCTGTTTGGCTCCCCCCAAGAAGTCCCATGCCAGTCCAAGTTTCCAGCCACCCTCAAACTCTGCAGGGCATCTAGGGCCATATGGAGCTGGACCCAGCATGAGATACACTGACCATGTCATAGAATCATAGAAAATTAGAGTTGAAAGTGACCTCAGGAGGTCTTCTAGTTGAACCCCCTGCTCAAGGCAGGACCATCCCCAACTATATCATCCCAGCCAAAGCTTTGTCGAGCCAGGTTTTAAAAACCTCCAAGGATGGAGAGTCCAGAACCAATCTGGGTAACCTGTTCCAGTGCTTCACTACCCTCCTAGTGAGAAAAATCTTCCTAATATCTAACCTAAACTTCCCTTTTTGCAACTTGAGACCATTTCTCCTTATTCTGTCATCTGCCATCACTGAGAACAGTCTAGCTCCATTTTTTTTAAACCCCCTTCAGGTAGTTGAAGGCTACTATTAAATCCCCCCCTCAGTCTTCTCTTCTCTAGACTAAATAAGCCCACTTCCCTCAGTCTCTCCTCTTAAGTCATGTTTCCCAGGCCTGAAACCATTTTTGTTGCCCTCTGCTGGACTCATTCCAATTTATCCACATCCTTTATGTAGTGGGGGGCCAAAACTGGACACTACTCCAGATGTGGCTGACTAGAGGGGAATAATCACTTCCCTTGACCTACTGGCAACACTCCTAACAATGCAGCCCAGTATGCCATTAGCTGTCTTGGCAACAAGGGCACACTGCTGGCTCATATTCAGCTTATTGTCTACCCTAACCCCCAGGTCCTTTTCTACAGAGCTGCTGCCCAAACAGTCAGCCCCCAGCCTGTACTTGTACATGGGATTGTTCTGTCCTAAGTGCAGGATTTTGCATTTGTCCTTGTTGAACCTCATGAGATTTCTTTTGGCCCAATCCTCCAGTTTGTCTAGATCACTCTAAATCCTAGCCCTGCCCTCTAGCTTATCAACTACCCCCTCTCCCCCACCCCCCTCCCCCAGCTTGGTGTCACTGTGTCTCCCCCTGTCTCCACTGAGGTTAGTTGAAAGAATCCCACTGACTTCAGAAGACTTTGTCTTGAGGGTGTAAGATGTTACCATTTGCTTCATCTTCCAGAGACACTTTTCTCAATCCCACCGCTGCAGGTTTGCCAGTGAGCAAAAACCAAATAGAAAACAAACAACTTTTATTCACCATCAGTTGGCTGATTAATCCAACTAAGGATAAATGCCAGGTACACAAAATTCCCATAAAAACACACATCTTTATACATGCATTATTCTTTGAACCATCCAGACTAACACATGTGCACACAGCTAAGTATTATTTTGGTCTCTTGCAGTTTAAAGCATTACTATTCTAATCTAGTCTCTGCAGTTGACTGTTTTGTCATCTTTCAGATGAAGCAGGAAGAGTCACCCTGACTAAGAAGATACCCAGGAGAGAGTATACACTAATCAGTTCTCAGCTGCTTCAGTCTCTTAGGCAATTTCTGCTTCTCCTAGGTTGCTCACTATGTTCAGATGCTGAGTCTGATCATCAAACAATCCTCAGTTTAGAGACTGTCTTACAGTGACAGCAAAGCCCCTACCTCAGGGAACACCATTCCATAAAGGAAGGGTTCATACGTAATATTCCTAAGTATAGATATCACCATTAGGTGCAAAAAGGAAGGGAGATTAAGGGTCACATTTAGCATATTAGTGTAAAAGCAGGTTAACCTAATATCACCTTGCAGACAGCTTTGTTCCAACATGACCTTGGGATCCCTCTTCCCTGGGCTGCTGGAGGTAAGGAGCATTGTGGATATGACAGGGCTTGTCTCTCAGTGCTGCAGGGGCTGGCAGTGTCTACTAGATTATAGGATAAACTTCATTTCACTGGCTCACAAAGTCCTGAACTAGTCCTCCTTGGTGTATTACCTTGCTAATGCTACTTCAACAGCGAGCTATCCTAACACCCTTGTCATTTCAATTTTCCATACATTCACTGTGTATGTAGGCCTGAGTTAACTCATTTTCTATGCCTGCTGCAAGAGTCTGTTATGAAATTCTCTTTTAAAAAATGCCAGTCATATGGCAGTGAGAATCATAAAACAGTCGGCTCTGCAACCCTCCCTCATGTGGCTTTGCAGCCTATTCCAACAGTAGTGCTAATGAAGTCATTGTGATCACTTGAAATCCTCCTGGAAGTAGGTGCCACACAATGTAATGGTGGGTTGTGGCTTCATCACAAGTCCTGAGCAAGGGGCAAAGGGCAGGCACTTTTGCCACTCCACCAGTAGATCAGGGACCAGATCTGTGACTCAAGTATAATCTGGCCCTTGCCGCTTCTCATTGTTCAGACTGCTTCCCAGTCCTACATCTTTTCAGACTACAACAACGCTGATCTATATGTGAAGACACTGCTTCTCTCTACCTCCCTCACACACACACACACCTTACCTTCCTCCCTTTGCAATTGGGTGTAGTGTCCCAGAGAGATCTCTCTCATCTCCTGAAATCTGCAGTCAGCACTGGATCCTGCCTCAGAACGTGCTGGTTCTGAGAAATCCAGTCCACCATTTCTGAACCATTTGGAGCACAGACTTGAGGAATATGACAGTTAAAAGCTGCTGATATGCCACCAATTTATCTGTTGAAATCAGAGAAAAGTGTTGAATTTCACAGTATCTCAATGCAAAACCATACATTTGCTTGGGTTCACTCAGCTCTTCATTATCCTTTGCTTCATCTAGTCTGAATGCTCAGTTAATAAAACCTGAAGTGTGTTAATTGAGAAATATTTTACACAACTCCACAGCACTTATGTCAAGCAATAGTCTCTCGTCTCCGAAGCTCTCAGGCAGGGTGGAATGCATGGCCTACTGCCAAATCACCAACTAGTTCCCAGAGAACATTTCCCACAAAAAGAAACGAGTCTCCTCTGGATTTTCCCAAACCTTTGGCCTCTAAAGAAAGAGGAAAGGGCTGTGCCTTCCTGCTAGCACTCCACAAGCATCTTAGCCTATTTTATGTTTCAGCTGGTGGGAAAATAAGGTGATTTTTGCTGTGTTTTACTGCTTTTGCAAATGTTTCAGATTTGTCTTCATTAGTAGGCTGCACCTTCTGAAAAGCAATTTGACTACATGCTTTCTTCCCATTAGCTTTGTTCCATCATTGCTGCTGCTTCCTTTGTCCTTGCAAAGAGGAATAGGCAGGCATAAAGGTACAAAAGACCTTGAGAGTACTTGCACCCGTGCTCCTCTTCCTGCCACATGAGTGGTCTTCTATACACTGAGCACATTTCTGTCCCGTTGTATTGAGATTATTTTCCATGTGATTCTTCAGCTCTGGTTCATGCATGTACCCTGCTGACACTTTTTCCTACAGGCAGATGGTTTTGCTGCCTATTTTCTTTTACAACTCGAGACACCACTCCCTATTGCTGATTTTGGTTTTCTTACAGGCTATGTGGTAGGAGGTGCATGTGGCTGATAATGCTCCAGCTCTGGAAGCGGATGCTCATTTTTTTCTCCAACTCATCTTCTGCTATAATCTCTGCCCCCTTTCTGCAATCCTTAGGCATGGTCATCAGAAAGAGCTGCTTTAAACAATTAGATTTGCTTTCTCTGTCCATGCAATCAGTGTACCTTACTTCACTTTCTCATTCACTGACACAGCCGCTCACTTCACTGCAACAGCAGCATTCACCTTCCATAGCAGCAATGTTACTAGAACTCCTCTTTGTCCTTCTGTTTGTCCCTGCAGTGCTGTTATTCATTGCTGGAGATGTTATTACACATTCTGGCTTGAGAGCTACAGAGATATGGCCCTACCTGAGGAATGAGTTGAGTGAAGAGCACAGTCCAGAGGAAAATTAATACAGTGCACTTATATTTTACATTGACATTCATTGCCTACCTTCCCACTCCACGACTGTTAGAACGTAGCCACGTTCTGATGTATGACACTGACTAATAGGCTGATTAAAATAGCCTTTCACCAGCCTACTCCTCCAACTCACACATAAACAAGGATGTACAAGTCATGCCATTTCGGTGCAGGTGGTAAAAGAAAAAGTTTGTCAACAATCCCTGGAAATAAAATGCAGCAGTGAAGGGTTCTCGTCTGCAGCTGAAAGCAGGGAAAGTGTAATTGTCACATGCATGCAAAAATTTTTGGACGGCATAAACAAGTGGCTGCAAACCATGTAATCGTCCTCTTTCTGTTCAACTCCAAAGAAACATGTTTCTCTTTTCCCTTCTCTTATCTCTCTTATCCCTTCATGTTACTGTGACTTTTTCTTCCTTCATGCTTAGGCAATAGTGCTGAATGCTGATGAGACAAAAATTGGTGCTGCCCCAGGCAGTCACTTTTCAAATAATTTCTTGAACTCCTATCCACCAAACTCACACTATTTTAAGTAACAGGTAGGCCAGGTTACCAAACTGCAGTGAGCTTTATAAAGGCTAGCTAAGCAAATCAGGTCATCCTTCAGGTCTTTTCTCATCTATAACAGAAATGTAGGCATTTGTGTTTCTGTGGTATTGAAATTTTACATGCCAAAAACACTTATTGCCTTCCTCTGCATTCGGAAAGCCATCACCTGTAATTATCTGGGATTTGCCAGTGGGCCCAAAGCAGCTAAAAGCCAAAAATCACATCAAAATTCCTGACCAGTGAGAACACAACATGTCATATGAAACAAGGTTGCAATCATTTCAGGCACCCTACAAGCTTCAGAAAAAGCCTTATTGACCAATGAAGAGTTCATTATATGATCACTTAGATGCCCTGCTGGCACCCAGTGAGCTTCCCCTAACACCATAATGTCCCCAGCCTCTTCTGTCCCAAACTAGTTAAGCATTTTCCTGTTTATGGATGAAAAAGCTAATAAGCAATAAGAACCACATTTATCATCTGTAAGTTTTACTGAAGTCAATGGAAAGACTCCAGTTGGTATCCAGATTTGAGTCTTTAGTATAAAAGGAGACATGTAAAGATTGGGGAAAAGAACTATTAAAGAATCTAGAGGTAAAGTAAAAATAAGCAGAAAAGAAAGTAGCATGAACACACCAATAAAAGACTATGAAACCAGTGTAACACAGTTGATGCTAGTACCTAGACCTTGAGGTGTATTTCACTCAGTGACTTGTATTTAATACAGAGCATAACAAGCTTTATGTCATTTTTTTCTGACATTCAAGTTTGGATCCTGTCACAAACCTGATATGAAAGCAGACTCAGAAGTGCAAGGATTTCTCTCTCCCCCTTTCCCTCCCCGCATTGAGCTATTCCAATTGTGTGAGTTTGTAAGCTGATAGACTTAGCTCACAGAAACTCACACCATTAAAATGGCTTAATGTCTGAAATTTCATTTCTCACTGAAATGAAATAAATACAGCTGCAACGACAGGCCTTTGAACTCCCCCCCACCCCCACCCACTTTAAACTTCACCCTCTAAGGGTGCTGTAGAACAACTTGAAACATATGATAGTGATTCAGATTCTCCTGCCATCGAGTTGGCTATTGGTGTTAGCCAGAATGACTAATTTGTCTCTAACATTAAAAATCTCTCTAAAAACCTCCAAGAACTTTACAAAACACCAATGAGTTTGGCTGTTGTGCATTTCTGAGCAAGGGACCTGATTCAGAGTGATGAAGGACATACCTATACTGCGTTCCCCAGCACTGCACATACTCCTGTTCTCAAGCACACCCCACTTGTTCTTCTACTCTCATGCACAAAACCAAGACATTAGACAGTGAAGCTACTGCAGGCACATGCCTCATGCCTGATCTCACCACAATAAAGACAGAGGTCTTAACACAGCCATGGGGAGATGCCCCAAGGGATTTCCATATTTCCAGATTTGGCATGTGTAACCAGGGATGGCAGACAGGCCGTTTGGCAGTAGGTGTTCCTGGCTGTCCTGGGAACAAGGCACATCTATAAACATGATGGACCTTTACTCTGACATTTGCAAGTTAGAAAATGTTGGAGCAAACTTGATTAAATCGAGTCTTCTGAGAGCCTGCTGGAGCGTGCCAATTAGCGGGCTCCAGCAGCCTCCTTGTCGCATGTATTCAGCATCCCCACATTTCAAAATGGCTGCTTTAACTAAAGCTTATTGAACCAACTTTAGTTAAATTGCTTCCGCCACCACTTTGAAGTGTGGGACACTGGCCACATGTGATGATGTGGGCACTTGAATTAGAGTGGCTCTCAGGGAACTTATACACATTAGGGGTGTGCAAAACGGGCCTGTAATGGGGAACCCTAGCCCTGTTACTAAGAGGCAGGGCTGCCCCTTTAAAACCCGAGTCTACAGGAACACCAAGCACCAGGAGGGTAGGGGTTAATAGCCCAACAATCCAAGCCAGTCAGCTGGCAGGAGGGGGATATGCCTCTGGGCACATATAAACCCCAGGGCCGAGGCTGGCAGGGGGAGGTATCTGGCAAGCAGCCAGGGGAAGAGAGCTCCTGCATGGCAGAACTACCCAGGAACGTTGTGGCTGCTGGCCAGACTGTTGCTGTGGTTAATGAGGCTCCAGGAGTCTACTAGGTACCCAGAGCTGGGGAGGTACTCAAGGCTTGAGGAGCAGTTTGGGGTTTTTCAGGAGCAAGAGTGTGGCTTGTAGGAGTTGTATTATGTTATAGCCCAGGGTTTCATATTTATGTTATGGTTTTATCCGGTGGACCATGCTGACGTTATTTGGGGAGGAGAAGGCCTCATTGGGGCACACTGCGTTGCAAAGCCCCAATGCCAGGGGGCGCAGTGACAGGGGGCAATTGGACCTCAGTGCCAGGGGTGCAGTGACAGGAGGTACAGAGACAGGGGCAGACCCCAGTGCTAAGAGGCACAGCGACCCAACGCCCTTGGGCGCAGGTCAACATTTTTATATACCTTCTGTGAGGCATGGGCCACCATGTAGGGGAGGTTTGGAGCAGTGGATAGTGACCCCCAGCATTGGGGCAGTAAATGGGCAGCCTCCTACCTGAGTAACATCATAATTATTATTCCATCAGGGCATGGCGGGCAAGATAGGTGGCTAGATAGCCCAGGGACAGAGGGTCAGGCCTACGTTAGGCAGGCCCAGGGATGGACCCCTGTCACAGGACCGTATTTGATTCGGATTCAGCCCAAATCAAGGACAGTGATTTGATTTGTTAATTCAGATCACTGTTACTGATTCAATTCAGCTAAATCCAAATCTGAAGATCCGATACCGATTCTAAGAATCAGTGATTTGGCCATAGACACAGCTCTGAATGGTTTTTTCTACATACCTCAAGGTACCAGGCAAGGCTCATGAATACTGCAATGCTGGGGTGGATGGAGCATCCCACAGAACTGAGGAGGGGGGAGGAGGGGGGGGCGGGACTTGTGTCTGCAAACCTGGAAGTGAACTAGAAGTACTGCCAGGTCTGCTGGAGAGCAAATGGGGGCCCTCCTGCATCCCCCCCAGCTTGGTGATTGGCTGCAGGGGGACCCCAAGTGCCCCCACAGACCCAGGAGGCAACAGTCGCTGAGCCAGGGGGGTGCAGGAGGGCCCCCTGTGTGCTCTCTGGTGGACCCAGAAGTGGACCAGAAGTGCTTCTGGTCCACTTCTGGGTCTGCTGCCAAGCACGCTGGGGACCCCTCCCCCCCTGCAATGCTCCTGTGGAACGCTCCATCCATCCCAGCATTGCAGCATTCACAAGCTGCCTGGTACCTTGAGAAATGTAGAAAAAACATTTAAAGCTGTATCTATTTCCAAATCACCGAATCTCTCTGAATCGATTTGGAGGTTTCCAATTTGATTCAGAGAGATTAAAGGGTCTCCTGATTCAATTCAGATTTGGAGATTTGGCCACCAAATCAAGCTAAATCAAATCAGGGACCGAAGCTTTGCACATGCTTTGGGAGTGGAGGGGAGGGCTGTTTTAATTAGAAACACTCCAAGAGCCACTCTAGTTAAAATACCTGGGTCATCACATGTATTGGCATCTGCACACTGAAAAGTGGTGGAGGAGGCACTTTAACATCAAATGAGCTTCAGTTAAAGCACCCGTGCTGCCATTTTTAGTGTAGAGATGCTGATACACATGATGCTGGAGTCCTGATGCTGGAGCAGAGTAATTACCGTGCTCTAACAGACTCAGTTAATCAAAGTCTGCTCTGATGTGCTGCAATTATAGCATGTTGGAGTACCCTTGCTGCACGTGTATAGAGCCACTCTAATTAAAGCACCCTCCTCCACACACACCCCCAAGCACATGTATAGATGCCCATAGTGTTGACACCAACAGAGTTATCCCTTGCAAATTGATTTCTGCAACTTTTCAAAGTCATAATCTTGACTTGGCTCAGCACGAAATCGGCCAGGCAAACCAAGCTGCCCTTGGCCAATCAGTATGGGATACAGAAGTTGTACACAGTCTCAGAGAGGTCCAAATCCAAAGACAGTGTGGAAAGCAGCAAAGAATGACCACAACCAGGGGAAGTCCAGGAAGGCATGAAGGAGTCTCCTCCACCTCCTCCTCATAGAAAGGGAAGGCCACTGATGCCAACAGGTCATCAGTGAAGGGATGACCAAAAGGTACCTGCCTGGAACAACAGCCTCCATGCAGCAACTTCCACTGGAGGTTGCCAGGCAGGCTTACTCTGGTGTTGCCGCTACTAGGGGCTGCCTCCAAGAAGTGTCAGGGAATGCAGCAAGGATGCAAACATGATGCATTTTGACTGTCCACATATACAAGGGAGGATCTCACAGCAGATGCGAGAGAGACAGAGACAGAAGCAAACCATGGCTAAATGATTATTCTGCAGTACTTCTCCAAAGGACTTATTGTTGTCTAACAGCTTCCATGTGTATTAGCACAGACCAGTTAATGTTTAAAACACAAAATTAACAAAAAAAAAAGGGACTAATTCCACCTATGCAGAAATTAGTTGTCCATCAGGTCTGATAATCAAATTCAGTCATTAAGAGGGACTTTAGTCCTGCTTTAGGGGCATGTCTCAGTGTAACTGTGATTTCGGAAAGGCTGCCAGTGCTCCATAATTGTAAATAGAAGAGATCATCAGCTACTTTGAAAAAAATCCCACATTGCGCAAAACAAACACTGGAAAGAGATTCCCCAGGGAGGAATCAACATTCTGGAGCTGTTCCCCGATGTGTTTCGACATCACAGAGCAGGCAGGGGGACCTGTACTGCACCATTCCTGAATTCTTTTCTGCAGCCATTGCTTCCTTTGAAAGCCAGTTTTGCTCCAGTTGAAATAAAAGGGTTTTAATCTTTGTATCAGCTGGGCACTTGGTTTGAAGGAGTTTTTCTTTTAAACAATTCAGTCTCCAGAGGAAACCCTTATCTACCCTGGTGCTTTTTTACAATAGTGGTCCTCTCGCCACAGTTCCAGACGTACTTTCTGTTTAAAGAGCTATACAGTTTGATTTAAAGAAAAGTGCTAAAAAGGATTCACCTTCTGCACCCTTCCCACCCACAGATTTCAGCAACCTAACCTTTTCTTTTGGCTACAGATTCAGGTAATCTTTGAAACAGTACATATTAACTAAAAGGAAGTTGGCACCTTGCTGAATTCAAATATTCAAAGTATTACAAAGCATTCAAAAATGAAGCAAAAGTTGTTCTCAAATAGTACCTATATATTTGTCAAGATTGCCCTATACAGTAATAATTTGGTGTTACCATAGATGTGTCACATGACAGCTAAAGTTCAAAACACAACACGAGGAGCATATAAATGGAGTGGAAGCTACGTATGGGGCATGAGGAACTGTATCTTTTACTTAGAGCCAGGCTCTTTGCCTTTACTTTCTGTTATACCAATGTAATCTGACAACAAACTGCTACCATTTAATATACCTATAATCAATTCCCACTTCCAGATAAACATGGTCACAAATCAGTAATCATATTAAGCTTAGTGACTGCTTAACAGCTTTGAGAAACTAAATCCTAAAGATATTTAGATCTTCAAATAAATATGAATTCTGTTTATACAATAAAATTACACATCACATGGTTCTCTTTCAGATGTCATTTGGAGGAGCTGCTAAGTACTCAGGGCTCCATGACAATGTGACTGCGTACTGGAATCACGTTTAAATGGGGGAAAAACAGGCTTCTATCTGGGTAAGGTATAGTGATAGCTACTGAAGTGCTAGCTGAGAACTATTAGCTTTAGTAAGGGCCTTGTAACGTTAGAATTTGTATGCATTATATTTAGATATATAAGGAGAAGAGTGCTGAGGCTCAAAGCACTTGGAAACAGTATATTAAGTATGGAATGAAGCCTTTTGAGGAAAGAAAAACCCAGCATGAAGAAGATAGAAGAAACCCCAAGAAGAACCCCACGCCACACTCAGCACTATTAGATACATGCAATATGTGCAGAAGGAACTGTCATTCAAGAACTGGGCTCTACAGTCACATTCATACATGTTTACAACAAGCTGATGCCTCACTCGGCACAAATCTAGTATCATCTTGTGATACAAACAGGTGCCTAGAAAACTTGATGAACATGAGCCAGCAGTGTAACGAGGCCATCAACAAAGCCAATCACACCTTGTCATGCATTAGCAGATGCATGACCAACAGATTGAGGGAGGTGATACTCCCCCTCTATGCAGCATTAGTCAGGCAGCAGTCGGAGTACTGTGTCCAGTTTTGGGTGCCGCACTTCAAGAGGGACACGGAGGATCTGGAGAGGGTTCAGAAGAGGGCCACTCATGCGATTAGTGGTCTCCGTGAAACACCCTACAAAGAGAGGTTGAGAGATCTCTTCAGCCTATACAAAAAGACGGCTGAGGGGTGATCTTGTAGCCACCTATAAATTTATCAGGGGAGGACAGCAGGGAATTGGGGATGTGCTGTTTACCAGAGCACCCCTGGGAGTAACTAGGAATAATGGGTGCAAACTAGTGGAGAGTAGATTCAGGTTAGACATTAGGAAGAAATTTTTTACAATACGAGTGGCCAGAGTCTGGAGTGAGCTTCCAAAAGAAGTGGTGCTGTTACCTAACTTGGAGGTCTTCACTAGGAGGCATGGCAATCACCTTGCTGGGGTCATCTGACCTTGGTCCTCTTTCCTGCCAGGGACAGGAGGTCAGACACTATGTTCCATTGGGTCCCTTCCAACTCTATAATCTATGAAACTTTAATACGACTTAGTGTTCTGATCAGTTGCACATTAACTCTTGTTACAATCTAAATAAAGATTGTAGTGCCGCACGAGGGATCTTGAACCAGGTCCAGTGTGGTGTGGGGATTGAGGGGCAACACCTGGACAGCACGAGAGTTGCTCCACACTGTCCAAGAGCCTTGGACTATCACCGGAGCATTGAATATCAGCCCACCATGAGAGCTGGTCAGAGCTATTTGTCACACTCTTTGCACCTCCCTCCCCCCCACCACCATACCAGAGCCTTGCCAGTCCAAGACTCCAGCATGGTAAGGATACTAGAAGCCTGACAAAGCTGTTTGTTGGGTCCCTCCCACCTTTTTCCCCCCACATCCCCACCACACCAGAGTCCCCTGGCTCCATTACCTCAATGTTAACTCAACATATGTTAAGTAGCACGTCTGGAGATCATCCTCTTTGGAAAAAGCCTAACTTCACTACTCTGTGATGGTACTTAGCATGTGCTTCACTGCTTGAACACTCAGGTAAGTGCAGTTAGCACGTGCTAAGTGTGACATGTAACAAGGCCCTAATGTTCTGTCAAATTCTTCCCATGTTGAAGATTCTACTTGGCTTCATAGTTAAGAGACTTGTTACCAACTTCTTTCCTTCAGCATAGTGGTTATTCAAGAGTTCGGAAGTGTCATCTCTAAAATCAAAAAGGGAATAAAATAGAAAGGTAGGGAAGTTAATCTGGAAAGATAGGGGGAAATAGAACAGTGTCTTAGTTAAGATCCCCTCCCCGCACCCAAAGTTTGCTTGGGTGCAAGGGGAATGGTATTGCTTGGATAAACTGATGAGATTCAGGTGGCTTTTATGTACCCAAGGTGGATATGAACCTTGCTGCTCCAGTCTTAGGTCTCTCTCAGACTCAGATTAGCAATTCCCTCCTTGCCATTCCTGTGAGCAGCAAGGGTTTTTGGTCTGCTATATGCAATAAACTAATTGTCTTTTGGATTGGAAAGGAATTGTTCTTCCCCTTGCCATATTGGCTGGAGAAGTATTAGGCTTTTCTCACCTTCCACACAGGAACTTAGCACTGAACTAGGTAGGTAAACTTCAAATTGTCACAAGTTAGTAGGTTGCAAGCACCCAGAGCAGGTCTTTATTCCACAGGGATAATCTGGAATGGGAAGTTGATTTAGGGGGAAGCATCTCCTTAAGGGCGGTAATGCATAGATGTCTTTTACAAAACAGTAAAACAAAATGATTCTTTAGACCTCAATATGCCCGGGAGGGAGGTTGGCTAAGCAACAGGTTCACCGCCAGATGGAAATGATTAAGGAAGGACTCACGTCCTCCACTGAACAAGTTATTGCTAGATAGTTTCCAGCTGAATTAATAAAGTTCTGGTCTAATTAACCTACATCCCTTCCATCCTGCCTTTCTTCCTATGTTACAGACAAAGCATTTTACAGAGCATATTTGCCCAGTTCAGAACTAGGTTCTGATCTTGACTCTATTTCTCAAGAATGCAAAGAATCTTTAACCCCATGAGAATAGTTCAGAAGATAGTTCAACATATTAAACCCACGTTTCAAAATGTACATGTAGTTGCTAGCAACATCTCTCAAAAGGACTTTGTATTGTTTAACAACAACTGTGTGTATTAGCAAGTTAATACTAGGAAAAGGAGCCTGAAGAAAATATATTTTAATTAATACTGATTAAAATTTAAGACATGAAGTAAGAACATGAATATGAATTACAATTAATAAGTACAAGAACTGTCCTTTGCCAAGTACATCATAACATATACAAAACCCATTATGTGAGAAATGCATACTGTACCTTAGCTATTATGCAAAGTTAAGGACATGAAAGCAACCTTTTGGGTTTTTTATGCCTTCCTAATTCAATTAAATGAGAACAAAACTAAGATGGGGATTACATTTGCAAAAGCATTTACATTGTTAACAATATCTGCTGGGAAGCTTTTCTTTAAGAAGAAACAAGGGCATGGCCTTTCAAACTTCCAATTTTAGAACGGGGAAATCTTACTGAAAAAATTATAAAGCAACATTTCAAACCACAAACAGTTTGTGAATTCCATTGCTGAAGTGTTTATCTGGCAGGATACCTACTCATTCCTCAACTGCGTTAGCGTATACATTACTGAAAGAAAAAATGAAACACCAGGATGCAAGGATTTTTAATTCAGTCTTCCTGCAATGCCTGATTTTCCCTGCCTTTTTTTTTTTAATTTAACACACTGCTAATCAAATGATACATACTCAAGAGGATTACAGAAAATAACTCTGGATTATGTTAATTTAGGCTAAAATTCAATCCTGTGCAAACAACGCATGCAAGATTCTCTACCAACATTACAAGCTTGTCTACACATAGAAGTTAGTGCACTTTAAGCTCAGCTGGGACAAGCTGCGCCCTCTGTGGGCCTTCTTAGTGCAAGGTACGTTTGAAAGTGGACTGAGGTACCTCACACAAAGGCACTCTTAATGTGCACTATGAGTGCACTATAAATTCACACTCCTGATTACAGAACACCAGTTTCTCTGTATAGGAATATTCCATTAGCCAAATTATTGCTTTTTTACCTTCAGACACGTGGCTTTGGGCTAAACAGTCATTTCAGAGACGTGAGTTGTTGTTTTTTTGTGTTGTTAATGACAGATCTTTTCTCACTTGGTGACTTTTACATATACAATTTATGTGTGTGTGTGTGTGTGTGCGCACATGCACACCAACCTATTTTTGTATATATGTAGATGTTGTTGCTCTTCTTTGCCAGAATAAAGGCTCAATATCTAATTACATACAGTATCAAAAGAGATTCATCTTGCCTGAAGTCCCCAACCTACAACGCTCTGTGTGTGGATGGATCCATGTATTCATATAGAGCCTCACAGTCCTCTTTTTATTTATATATATATGTAAAAGAAGTCTGTGAGGCGTGCTCGCTCTCTCTTACACACACACACACACCCCCCTGCAAGTCTTTATATCTGTTATAGAATCCAATCATATAGGAGCTAAGTTGAGCCAAGTAGTATGGTATTTATTCAAAAAGAAGATAACCCTGACTATCAAATGACCACCCAATGATTAGATTCACTATATGGAAAATTTATAAATTTGTTATATTTTCCAGGTATGGAACCTAATTATTGGAGGTTTGCTTTCCATTTGTTCCCCTCACATTGTTAGAACAGGGAAAATAAGTCTGGGGGGGATCAGGTAGCCCTTTGCTCTCTACTTCCATGCAAGTTTTCTCCTGACAGCCCCTTCCCCCTCCCCTTACTGTCAGACCCTGCTCTCCCTGAACATGTGGAAGTGAGGAGCAAATCTGAAAACAATAACATTGAAATTAAATATGGCTGTAGCAATTTGCATATAGTATCCACAGACTTGGTTCATCCAGAATAGATGTGTGTTATATTTTTTTTGAAACTGCTGCAAGTTTTAATACAGGTGTTTCCTAAACACAATTGCGCAGCACTTTAACAATCTAGTATTGCCCAAGACCCAGTAGTCTAGTTGCAAAATATGACCTAGCAGAGCTTAATCACCAAGTCTGTGTGGCTCTACCATTGGGCACGTCTCCTCCCTCCCCAACCCTTTGGTCTGGGGCTTCAGATACTCCCCAAATCCAGTCAGGCATCCTACATGCAAGCTCCAGGCCTGGAGGCTTTGGAATTCAGATGCCCCCAGTCTTACCTGATTTTATCCAAAGTCTAAGATGGTGGTATTTCCCCTACAAAGTAAATGATGCATTTGTTTTTTGGCAAAAATAAATATTTCTATATATGCACCTATACTTCTACAAGCCTGGTCTTGTGACCTCTATTGTTCACTTACTCCAAAGCCAAAAGGCTCATGATTTACCATATAGTTCACTGGGCTGGTTCCCGCCAGAGTCAACAGCATTTCAAGTCATGGTGAACCACAAAATTGCATATACAGAATCCCTCTGTCGTGGTCTTTCTCAGCCTGCACATACGATTAGTGTGACCCCACAGCTCAGCACTGCTCAGTATGTGTGTATACTCCAGATACCCATCCCACAGAAGATTCATGTGCTAATTATGCCCCCACTCCTGACTGGAACTGAGTGTCCTTTTCACAAGTCATGAGATGCTACAAAAATATATGTGCAAATGAGGTGCAGAGCAACCTGTTCAGGCTTCACCTCATGGAGGGCACAGCCACTCTAATCATATGCACCAGGCTGAGAGAAGGATTCTGGGTATGCAATGTCATGGCTCACCATGACTTGAAAAAAGAATCATGGGGTGGGGGGGGGGCATGCTTAATGGGCTGCATTAACTTGTCTTCATGGTAGATCCCCATTAGCATTGTTGCCTCTAGAGAGTGTCAGAGCTTACTCCAGCCACTCCGGTTGCCAGCCGTGTGATGCCTTGGGGCCCAATGCTTGTTTCCTCCTGGGGGATCAACTGTCCATTTTGTAAAGGGTCACACACACAGACACATGTGCACACACACACACACACACACACACACAAAAGGAAAAAGTTCCCATCAGCATGTTTGCCCAATGCGGACCATGTGTTTTATACTCATGCTCAGTGTTGGCTGCATTTAATCAACATCATAGTTGGTTTCCATTAATGAGCTCATACTGCTTTTGGCAGACAGTTTAATGACAGATCATGTATTTAGTGAGATTTCTTTGTATGCAATTACTTGATGAGGGGCCTTTTTCCCCATACCAATTAAGGAAGGGAAAAAACTAGTCTTGGAATCAAGTAAATGCAGTATATCCTGCAAGAGAAAATGTGATAGACTTTGTCCTAATTATGCTTCTGAAGAATTTACTAACCTTTCCACTTAGCTGCAAATGGTATTCAGTAATGATATTCATGAAATATTTTGGTCCACTGATTTAAGGATCAGAGGTGGCCAACCAGTATCACATGCCACAAGTGGCATGGGCAGGCAGTTTCCATGTGGGGCATACCTCTACAGCACAGAGAGAACAGCTGCAGATAGCGTAAGGAACAGGAACAGGGCCGGCTGGAAGCAGAAAGCAGAGCAGCAGATCAGGCAGAACAAGATGATCAGAGTGGTCCCTAGGAAGGGAATACAGAATTATTTGTGACATACCTGCCAAATAGGTTGGCCCTCGCTGGCTTAGATTATGAAAGGTCTTGAGAGAGGAAAAGATTATGAGAAAGGAGTGTCGACACTCCTTCTGCCATCACTACCTCTGTAAATTGGGCCAACCAGGGAACCAAGGCACCATACAGTCCTGTATTCTGTTATTTTTTATTCATGAGATGTGATAAGTTACAAGGTATTTTTATGTTCCTTGACTGAATGAAGAGAGATTTTAAACAGGAGAATAGAAATTAGTGGCTGGCAGATTGACAAGTGACTTCTGAACTGAAGAAACTTTATTTTTTACCCACAATTGTTCAGTTTTCAAGGAAACCCTTCCTTCCCCACCAGTTCAAAGGTCCCAGAACTGAACCTTTCCATTTTCAGGTTCCAATGTGCTAATATGAGTTGCAAATTCTGAAGGAAAAATGTTAATTTATTCAAAGAAACAGTAGGACCAGATTTCTGCCATTGTGCATCTGCCTAACAATACTGGCTTCAAAGCAACTAGACCAAATTAACACCTGTCCCCATGTTTTCACAATTTTCATGATCTTTGATCTCAATGTTATAGAGGTTGTTTTTTTAACCAAATCTGAATTTTGAGATGCATCTCATCTAACACTGTCCCTTTAAAGGGGACCTTATAAAGAATTAACTAATTGATGGCTTGATCTCCTCATCAATAGCAATAACCATTGAGTCAGAAATAACCCAAAAGATTTAGTAGATTTTCTTTACAAAAATCATGAGAAAAAGCAGTCAATAGGGCTTACATCTTGAATTTGGGGGTCTGAGTATAATTTATACAGCTGTAATGAGCTTTGTGCCATAGCTTCAGATTCTGAACAAGCTCCAAGGCTCACAAGATTATTACCTCCTCTGCATTTTGTAAAGGCTGAGAGTTCTATTTGATTCCATGATTAGAAAGAAAAGGTGCACTAAGGGGGGAAAGAAATGCTCAGTGAAATCATAAGCTCTCCCAAGACATTTAGTTTGTTCCCAGAATTCAGACACCAGCACAGCTAAGAAATAGCTATAAACTGGAGGAGCATTCTGGGTATTTATGTGCAAATGAGTTCACCAAGCATGCTCAAAAGAAACCCAGAGATCGGAAACTACTAGTATTCGTTGCAAAAGCCCATGTATGAATCCGAGCTATCTGCAAGATATTGAAAGTGTACTCTTGCCAACTTCAGAAAATAACCTCTCTCATAAAGGATCCACAGGCAGCTACACGAACAGAAAGAGTATCTTTAAAATACATTAGCCTGTCAGAATCTTCCAGTTACTGTAAATATCAAATAAAAAAAAGAAAGCACCAGTGAGCATCATTTTTACACATCCTAGAAATTTTCTTTTAAGTATATTTTTTATCATGGGAGATGAAGTATGGATAAAAGTCCAGGCAACAAAAAAAGAAACAAGGTGGAGGGGGAGAAGGTACCTTGATTTTTTCTGTCTTTAATAACAATGAAAGCCCTGATACACATGGAAAGAAAAGCACTCTTATCCTTATTAAAATATTTTATCCTGGATGGCTTAAGATGCATTCAGTTATTTGCATGTAGAGTTACAGGTGCACAGTAAAGTACACTGCATTTAATAGCTTTCCTAAATCACATGCAGTGTGTGGGCATGCCAGGGACACTGGCTTTCTCTTCTATTTTATCAGTGAACCCTTTAGTCTTTACAGTGTAAGAGATTCCTAGAGATTATTGTAGACCTATATTTATGACCCAGCTACCTCAAAATGAAGCAAAAATCAAAGATTAGATTCCTGAATACTGGATGCTTCAGTATGGAAAACAAACAAAAAAACAGTAACAAGGTCTTCCTTCTTTTCATTATTTGCTCTCATCTATTTCAGTTCCCATATCGGTGTTCAATTACGACGCAGTAGGTTGCATTATGTAATGGCGATACACCATATGTATTTGACGATGCTGTAAACAAACAGAAGAAATCTCATAAAATCCTCTCAAGCAAATCCATTGTTCAGGAGGCTTATTTTCAGATCTGGGAGGCTGGTATGGTCTCCTCTCACCAATTTAAGGTTTACAGATGCATAATGATTTCCTTACAGTACCTCGGAGCGCTTCTGTTAGGAACGGATAGCGAGGATTTTCTTGTCATTTTTGTTTTGCCCTTTTCCCATATTTATACAAAACCACTCTGCCTTCTGATCCCTTTTGGAAATTTCAACAGATTAAAACATTTGTTTTCAGATTTGCCAGGTCTCCCTCATTCTATCAAGTGTCTCTACCGTAACATTTGCCCGATAGTGAAAAATTGTTGCAGCCCTTGTATTCTAGTTAGCATTGTCTACAGCACATGTACAGGAATGCCCCGGCTAAATGTAATTTATGCAACCTAGGTTCTAACAAGATGATGCCGTTTGCCTGCCTGAAGAACCACTATGTTGTTTTCTCTTTTTCCTCCCCTCTGAATCTCTGTCCTTTACTCCTCATTCACTGTAGGCATTTGTCTGCTGAGAAAATAGAGGCTGACAGGGAAGGTCATTGTGACCAATTGTAAGTCTCAGCATACAAATGTGCCTTTTAGCTGTTGCCTCCACAAACAGTGACCGTGTCGTATTATTGATAAATCCTTGAAAAGACTCTAATATATCTTCATTTCAGAAAACAACTGCCTTCAAGGTTGCTCTGAGAAAATAAGCAGCCAGAATGTTGAGGAATTCTAAAAGTCGGCATTCTCCCGAAGATTAAAAGATAATAACACTTCTATTAGAATCACTCTGCTACGCTGTATTGATCTCATCAGGGAGGCCACTGCAGGTCTAATATGAACAGAGCAGTTTCAGAATTAATCACAGGGGTTTTTATTACGGTTCATAGGGCTCCTCATTCAAATTGCATCGTTTGCAATATTTATGGCCTAGATTGGTTGCCATTATTAAGTGCAAGTGTGCCACATGGTGCCTGGCCTGCTGTGTTGAAATACAAAGTCATTCTTCAAAAGTAAATCTTATCTAAACTATGCACAAAAAGCCAATTACTTTTTGATTTACATTTTAATTTCACATTCTACTTTCCCCTTATATACAGAACCCTTACTCAATCTTTGTTTTGGATTAACCAGCATAGGCATGGAAGCTCCACTCCCCAGTTTTAAGTAGACCGTTAGAGCGTATTAATGCATTCTGCTCTGAAAGATATATATTTGGTCAACGATGAGCTACAATTTCTCTGTGGGAGAAGCAAATGAAGAAAAGGAAGAAATACAATATCCTGGGAAGGCTATTGACCATCCACTGAGCACTCAAGATAAAATTGCATCATTAAGGTTCACATCTTTGCTTCTATGCTGGGAAGTGAAACAAGCGCTTGCCAACGTCACAACAAACCCTCCCGGATCAGCTGCAGAGGTAATTGAAGGTACTACTGTCTAATTTCTGCTTTAATTTTTTAGCCTCTTTGTTTATACTCAGATCTATCAGACTTCATTTGTAACTCCTCTAAGCTGTATTTCTTTGCAATGGCAGTGACACAAGTTCTAGGCAGAAAAGAGGTGACCAATTATGGGCACACCTGCTGTTAAGTTCAGTTAATAAACTATTTGCTATCTTGGCAAAAGTTTATTTTCTAAACCAATGGGAGATTGAGAAAGCATTCTTCTTCCCTAGACAGTAAATGCAGCATGGTCAAAAGAGCTCCAGGAATAGGGAAAAAGGGCTGGGTCCTGCAAGAACTAAACTGGGAAAACAAAATGAGGGTTGTTTAAATTTATACCACCAGGACATGTTTAGCTAACTGTTGGTCAAAATTACTTCTGTTTGAAACCATTCCCAAAAATCAGTGTACAAGCAGGTGCAGAAATGGTGCTAGGGGACATTAGGTTGACAGTCACAGGACCTAAGTTCTTCCTGGATTTGCCACCAAATCACTATGAACTCTTAGCCAAGTCACTCACCTCTCTGTGACTCAGGTCCCCTACTTATACAATGTAGATAATGGCATGTACCCCGCTTGGCATGCGCTACATATTTTTATATGCATATTCTCCCCTAATGATGTGGAACTCCAGCTTCAAATAATGGAAGGTACAGACAAATAGCAAAGCTACAATTCTAATGAAAAATTCCATTTCAGGCATCCCCCATATCATGCACCCTCGTTGTGACTAACAATTTTGAGATTTTATCAACTGGCCAATTTCATAATTAAATTGTATTTTTGCCAAAAATTAAAATAGCAACAACCACCACTCTCTCCCCCTTCCCTTTCCCCCCACTTCCCAAAAAGAAGCCAAACACAGGGGCTCCACTAGAAATTTTTGCTCCTTCTTCTGTGAGGAACAGTACTAGACATCATAATCCCAAATGAGGAAGTCTGGATGAAGGTCTAAAATCCAAGACATTATTAGTTTCCCTTCATACACAAATCTTTTTGGTCCTATTTAAATATATCCATATCACCATCTAGTTTTCTGTTGATTAGCTTTGTTGTTTCAAAGTCAGAAAGTTGCTTATAAACTGCTTCGGTTTTTGATAGCTCTGGGTTTGATTTGGAAGGTGCCTTATCAGACATGATAAAATACAATTCACATAAAGGGGATTTCCTTTTTTATTGTCATTTTTTCCCCATTCCCTCTGATTTTAATCACCGTTATTCTTTAGAAATGATTAATAGGATTGGAGAAAATGGGCAGATATGAGGCACATAGTATTTGAATTACAGCCAGTAATGCTAATTAAGAGACAAGATTGCCACAAAAAGTTTTCATCCATTCTATTTAATCTACTGTGAATTCCTTTTATTCTAATTGCTGAACATAAAAAAGTTCAAATTTTCCTCATCCAAAATATTTTTAGAATTTAATGATAAATTGTTTTACTATTTTTGTCTATTTACCCACTACAAAAATATTGGGACTTGATCCAAAGCCCATTTTCAAACTTTAATAGGCTTTGTACCAGGCAACTTGGTATAGATTTTCAAAGGCATATACATTTTTTAACACACTATTAAAACTAATCATTAATCCATATTGAAATGACTATAGAAACTGGTTGTCTTAGTACCTAAGCTGCCTTTAAAAATATCTCAGCCCTGAAATCTAGTACAGACTGAACCCATTCTAGTTGCAATAGAACCTTTATAATGGTTGACTCCGAAGGGCTAATTGGGCATGTAAAGCTACATGCATAAACAAGTATATTCCTGGGTGGAGATCTTAGTAAGGAAACTACAACACCATTTGAAATATAGGAGGAGGTAGGTTTTATGCACTCTTTTCTACCAGAAAACAGTATGAGGGACTACTGACATTGTGAGAATCTCCTTGGAAGAAAGAAAAGACACAAATCACTTCAGAGAATTGGAAAGCTGCACAGAAGTTTCCTGGGACAGATATCTTAACTATATCCAATGAATGCAGATGGCATGATGGGCTGAAGCCTGCATTCTGTAAAGGCCAAATCCCTAATGGCTTTACACCCATGTTACTTATAAGTCTTTTTAGATTTTGCAGAAAGTGACCAGCACCATTAATTTTACCATTTAGCTCAAAACATATAACCATGCACCAATGGCTCACTAATGCGCATCGGTAGAGACTTACTGCTTAAGTGTAACGTGCAACTCCTGAATATTAAGAAATTGAATGTAGTAGTTGTTTGAGATCCTCTTTATTGTACAAAACACTGAATTTAAACTGCAGGGGGCTTTGATTATAACTGGTATATGAAATACAGATAGCTTTGTTGTTAAATGCAAGGCAATTTTGCATTTGCATGGTACCCGAGCCAAAATCAGCCACACTATGGAACTGATGTGGTACCTATGAATTTGTTCTTTTAAAAAATCTTTATTTAATTCACATTAGGAGTAGATTTTACAAAGCAACTCAGTTTAACTAGGTTGGACAGCATTTAATATGTTTCTTTCAAATGTTAGTGAAGTGCCTGAACAAGAGAAGTGTTAGGATTTTGGGGGTGAGGAGTGAGAAACTGTAAGTTATATTTTAGCACAGCATATCCATTTTTTCAGCACACAGAGCAGAGATTAAAATAGGGCAAAAATGATAGGTTTTCACCTAAAGAACCAACATGGTACCACTTTCTCTCCTTTTACCATACTAGTCAATTTTGCTGCTAAAGCTACAACACCAGAAACGACTTCAGAATAATTATAGAGGCACCCCTCCATGACATTCTCTTAACTCTATCGGTCTTTCCATCATACTCTACTCTCCTAAAAAAAACTCTGGGCCTCATCCTCAGCTGGAGAAAATCCATATGGGCTCTGTCATTTATTATAGTTTACAAATCACCATTACTTTTACCTTTAGCCAGCACTTTAGCTAGCACTTGTTACATGGCATCAATAGATATGGATTTAAAAAGTGATTTAACTATTGTGAAGTAGAAAGGATATAAAATATATGGAAAAATTCTTCGTAGCAAGTTTTCAGGCACAAACACCCTTCATCAGGCTGAATCTTGCTAAGAAGAACTTTTCCAACTATTTGAGTTGAGTTGATCTAATAAAAGATATCAGATTTACCCAATGAACCTTGTCTGCCTATGTCCTTAGACCAACATGGCTACAACCTACCCCCTTATAAAATATATGTATTTTCTCTGGGTGCAGACACAAGTTGTATTCTGAAGACTTGAGATAGTCTTATTACTCATTTGAATTGTGATAGTTCTGACATGCTGGGCATTGTACAATCCTCTAACAGAGAGACAGCTCCTGCACCAAAAAGTTTTCAGTCTATTTCCATGATGGGAGACAATATGTAGATACAACAGCCATGCACTTAAGCGTGTCTGTAAATTTAAATATCTGAGTACCTTTGTTAAATCAGTGGGATCAGTCACATGCTTAAAGCCAGATACTTAAGTGTTACACTGGAATTCAGCCTGCCCCAAGATCACACAATGAGCCAGAACTGAGTGATGTGTCCCAGGTCGATCACCTTGGCTGATACCCTGGTTTTTCGGTCTTCCTGTTCAACATTGGCATGAAAGGAATAGGAGTACCTAGAAACTGAGAAGATGCTTGCAGTTACTGTGCCCAAAATACACGTGTCAAAACACACACCAAAGCTTTGGGCACAGTCCTGCATTGGGCTACCCTGCATCTTCATCTGAAGTTTTAATCTTATTTCAGGTAAAGATAGAAATATACAATGTCCCATTAAGATGTCACATGCATACATCCTCATCTGTGTATTATTTAACCCGGAACCTCTGTTCAAAAAGTTACACACTAAAAAAAAAAAAAATATTAGATATGGACTTGAAGCCAGATGACCATCTTGCACACAGTGTCAGGAACGAAGAAACCCAGAATAAGTTGTCCCCACTTAACTGACAATGCATAATTTAAAAAAATAGTTTTAAATTGTCAGTGCTCTACTTATTATATGCTCGACTAATTCCTTGAACAGAAGAAAACCATGCATGACTATATAGCAGATAGAAAAGGCTGATGATATACTGACTTCCCTTGGTGGAATCTGATTGCTGGTTTCTATAAATATGAAAACATATTTGAATAATAAAGGCAAAGGTGAAGAGCAAGTTAACCTCATAATTAATTCAAAAATGCAGAGATTTTTACAATGAAAAAGAGCCTGAGCCATGCTTAGGATAGAATGATAAGCTAATCCCTCAATTCCCTACAACATGAATTTGAAAGGATGGTCTGATTATACATTTCTGTCTTTTAAGTTCTGTTCAGGGGTTGAGGTTGGCAGAAGTGAACTGGGAATACATGGACTGAGACTGATTTTCATCTCTCTATTGGGAGATGTTTATAAAGGTATGCTGTTGTACACTGCCATTTTCCGTAATTATTTCTGACTCCCAATGCCCCCATTAAACTGATCTTCATCTTGGGACAACATCTAAAAAGCCAGTTGTCTTAATATTTTAGAGCAATGTGTGGACCGAATAAATTCAAAAGCTCCACACCCAAATTCTGGCAAAGACAATTCTTTTAAAAATGGCAATGATAAACAACATGTTTCTGTATTAAAATAGCACCCTTCCCCTGAAGTTCTGAAGCTGAAGGCACATTAAGCTGAAATACCACTCAGTTTCCTAGGAGAGAAACTGAGGCACAGATCCAGCAGTTCACCCTATATTATCTGACAAGTCAATATTAGAGTACTTGAGTTTGTAGTGGAATTAACTAAGGATCTTGTTCAGAGGTTGCCTCAACCCCCATGTCTCATCCAGGCACTAAACACTTTCACCCAAGTTTTGTGGTGCTTGAAACAAGCTACCTGACTTGCCAAGGGGATATAGACTAAGGCTGTGCAAAGCTTCAGCCCAATTCAGTGGCCGAATCTCTGAATCCAAATCAAATCAGGAGACCCTTTAATCTCTCTGAATTGAATTGGAACCCTCTGAATTGATTCGGAGAGATTCAGAAAGATTTGAAGATTCAGACAAAGACACCGCTTTAAATGTTTTTTTCTACATACCTCAAGGTGCCGGGTGACTTGTGAATGCTGTGATGCTGGGACAGATGGAGTGTCCCACAGGAGCGCAGGGGGGTCCCTAGCGTGCTCAGCAGCAGACCCGGAAGTGGACCAGAAGCACTTTTGGTCCACCTCCAGGTCCACCGGGGAGCGTGCAGGGGAGACCCCTGCGCTCCTGTGGGATGCTCCATCCACCCTAGCATTGCAGCATTCACGAGCTGCACCTGGTACCTTGAGGTATGTAGAAAAAACATTTAAAGCTGTGTCTATGGCCGAACGCTGATTCTCCAAATCAGTATCGAATCTTCAGATTCAGCCTAACTGAAGCAGGGACAGTAATCCAAATCAATTAACCAAATCACTGTCCCCGATTCCGGCTGAATCTGAATCGAATACGGCCCATTTCACACACCCCTAATATAGACTGCAGATGGGCAGTCATTTTATTCAGGTTGGTAACCTACACACTTTGAAGTGACTATGCAGGCCAAACCTCCAATGCTTTCTCATCACAATTCCTCACTTGAACCAAAAAGGACATCAAATTCTTCTACAATTCATGAGGAAAGGCTTACAAACCATAGCACACTGCAACAGAAAAAGCTATTGGACATGCCTGCCTACTCCAAAAGTCCTGGCAACATATAGAGGTAACTGAAGTGCCAGTGAGGACACAATAATAGCCTAAGACTTGGCAATATGGCTGCCCACACCTGGGCTAGGATATGTAGAGCACTCAGACATGATTGCTAATCACCAGGAATCCCAGTTGTCCCTGATAAAAAAAAAAAAAAATCACAAATGCTTTGATAAAAAATAGCAAATTTTCTGATAACTCCCCCAATCCTTGATTAAAATGAAAGGCCCCCCCCCATCTCCTACAGCCCTATTGATGCCTCTCACCCTCCACCCACAGTCCACTGCCCCGCTAGCTGCCAGAGCTACGGGGCCAGGGACCTGGGTCCACAGTCCCTTCTCTCACAGCAGGAGGTGGTGGCTGCTGCAGTGGAGCAGAGCCCAGTGCCACCCGGTCCCCCCACTGCCTGCCTCCTGCGGGCTCAGGTTGCGGGGGGGGGGGTGTCACCAGCTCAGGATCCCCACCCTGCTGCCCTCCCCGGAGGCCTCTGCAGCCCAGTGGCTGCAACCCGGCACAGCAGAGCAGGTCATCCAGGAAAGCTGCTTGCCACTGTGAGCTCTGTGCTGCTCTGGCAATGCATCCTCTGTGTGCACAGCAGCAGGGAAGGGCACAACCCCCCATTGTCACCCACATGCACACAGGTGATGTGTCACCAGGGTAGCACAGAGCAGCAAGCAGCTTTCCTGCTTGGCCCTGCCATCCCGAGTCACACCTGCTGGACTGTGGAGGCCCGGGGGGAGGGAGGCAGCATGGCAGGGAGCCTGAGCCCGAGTCCACAGTGGACAGCGCACATCCTCCCCATGCAGCTGGGGGGTATGGGTCCCCCTGCCCCCCAGGAGTGCGTGCAGTGATGCAGAGCCAGCCCTACCCCCACAAACAGGCTGCCTGCAGCCTTACCAGGGCCCTGCGGCCACTCATTGTGGCCCCGGGCCACAAGCCCCACACACTGCCCAGCTGGCCAGCAGCCCCAGCCCAGCTCTGTTCCTCTTCCTCCCTCTCTCCCTCAATCCTTCCCCCACCCCTTACCTACAGGAGCTGCTCTCCACATATACATACACATGGCACCCCCTCACCTGAGCTCCCTCCTTCCAGTCCCTCCCAGCCCCATGCAGGCTGGAACTCTGCCACCTGCAGAGTCTGCAAAACTGCAAAATCCATGGGTTTCTCTGCTAAAACGAGAAATCCATGTTTTCCTCCATTTTACTCCACATTTTAAGGGGGGAAATCCATGTTTTACTTCATTCTTCCATGGGGAATGGAAAACTCAGATCCCTGCTTAAGCTATCTCTGTAGGAGAGACATATTGCAAGTGATGAACAGGTTCCCAGAGTTGGATGCCTGGCTGGTATAAATTAATGTCGTTTCTAATTACTTCAGTGGTGCTACAAGAGTTCTGTCAACTGAAGATAGAAGTGCAGTACTTCTGCTCTAACCATTCCACATAACTCCTTTCAACCATTTGATTTATTCTTAGTCAGGACAAGCCAATCCTCATACCTTTATAGACTCCTTCTTTTACAGAATTTGGTAAGCTAGTAATGCAAGACAGGCAAATTGTTACCCCATCTGCATTGTTCTGTGATAACAGTCAAGTGACCTACTAAATTTCAGTTACTCCTATTTATCTGCTATCTTGTTTAAAAACAAAGAGAGAGAGAGAGAGAGAGAGAATAATACACACTAAAAAATTCAAGTACCAAGCTGCACATGTCAAAATCATCAGCTGCCAATTCATATTTCTTTCATCACTGGTAATGAATCACTACCGCTAGCATATGGGCACACACCATGTGTGTGACTATACTTTTGCCCTCTGACAAATATCTGAAGATTTATTTACTGAAATTGTAGATTGAGAGAGATTCAACATCAAAAAATTATTTATGCCCACCGTTATCTGTTTGTATACACAATCTGTATGCTGGATATGGGATGTTCAGATGGCAGGAGAGAATTATCTTTTAAAATTATAATTTTATACTGTTAATTTAACCACTTGAAGCTGGTGGAAGAGCTCCTGTCTTAGGTGTTAACACAAAATGCATTAGGGAAAATCCCAATTGTGGAGGTGCATGAAAACCAATCTCACACAAAATGGTGAATTTCACTTTTCATCAATTTTTTGTACAACTGCAAATGTTCCATTTTTACTTACGTCAACGAGACAAACATGAGAGAAAAGAAGCCAGCATTCTAATTTTTCTCATTTGAACTCTATTTAATCCTGTCTAAAGACCAGGTCCTGTCACCTTTACTTGTACAGAGTAGCACCTCATTCCACCCCATTAAAGTTATCGTGCCTCCTTGCACATTAGAGGGTTATTCAGCAAGAGGAAGGATAACAAGGTAACAGAATGTGATGAGCAAACCCATTACCACAGAAGTGAGACCTTAAATGATGAAAAAAAGCCTCTCAGTGCAGGAAAATTAAGGCTCAGTTCTGTATAGTACTCCGAAACAAATACAGAACCACTAATTCTGCAATATTTAGTCACGCTGTCCTAATATTTCTATCTAGCTTTTCTGCTTTTTTTGTAGTGGTTCCAAGGGATAAGCAATATTGGAAAGACAATGAACTACCAAACTACCATTAACAGCTATGGCAATCCCCTGCTGGATGCAAACAGTCCATCTGGCAAGTGAGGAGAAGAATGAAAATACAGTTGCAAATTAAAAAAAAAAAGTTGAAGACATTAAAATCTCTTAAAAGGAAAAGGAGAAAATATTAATGATCCCTGTTCTCTCATCTCCATCCTGCAGGTTTAAAGTGCACAGGGAAAGACCTGAACATATTTTTTGTACTTTAAGACACTATTGTACCAAACAAGAGTTATATATACTTTGCCATGGGGAATTAGGGCCCCTTTAAAACATTCATGTAATTTTATCCAGGGTAAAGGAGAGGACACATTTCTTTCAGCTTTTCAGGTACTCAAATGGGGTCGGTAAAGCTGAAGGGAGACCCATGCATGTAATTAAGAGAAGCAGAGTTACCGGGAGCTTTCAGTAACTGAAGTAGGAGGTTCAGCAAGACTGATCCACATATAACGTCTGCATTGATAAGCT
This sequence comes from Alligator mississippiensis, assembly GCF_030867095.1. Lineage (NCBI taxonomy): Eukaryota > Metazoa > Chordata > Crocodylia > Alligatoridae > Alligator > Alligator mississippiensis. The sequence goes on along the minus strand of NC_081833.1, from coordinate 63,651,765 downwards.
CATGTCTTTAGCTTCATCAGCTATGTGTTTATGTACATATAGGTTTTTTATTGTTGGCTTATGCCTGTGTTTTGTTTTGTTTTTCACCAATATATTTTTATTGTTGCATTTCTCTAGAATGGATACAGTCATAAATATGTCTGAAATGGTATAGCTTATTCTTCCTGTTTTATGTGAATAAACCAATCCAGTATCAACCTCTTTCTATTGGTAACACTACTGTTGTCACATTAGGGGTGCTATGTGTAAGTCTAACTATACAAGTTAAAGCAGCACATTATCCCAGGTACTGGTTACTCTAGACGGCCTGATCTTGTAATGTTTACTCAGCCAGAACCATCAAAAACACAATTTTCAAAAAAAGCTGAGAAACCAGCAGCTGCTCCTATTTAGGTATGTAAATGAAATGCCCAACAGTTCCTACCGAAAACAGTAGGACCTGCTAAGCCCTGCTGCAAACAAATACTAACATTTTCCTGCCATGAACCATCTTCATTCACTACACTGACAACATTAGACCCTTGATGCTGGTATCTGCAATAACTGAGGACTGCAAAACACTTGGGGATGCTGAAACCAGTTGTCTGAATTCAGAAGCAAAGTAATTCTGATATGCAAATCCAGAAAATGGAGACCTGGATTATACTAGTGCTGAAACATGTTTTGCGTACTGAGTATTTCACATGTTGTTTTGTACATTTTTGTTAAACACGATGCTAAGCTACATCAACTAGTTTTCCCAATGCCTGAATATTATGGCGCTGTTGACTCCAGCTGAAATTCAAAGCATTAATAAGCTAGTCAAAACAGGAGGTGTTTCATTACCTTACAGATTTTAACAATAATACTATGAAAACCGTCATGGGGAAGCATTGAAACAAGCTGTCTTTTTGTTCAATGTTCCCTCTCTATTCCAGTCACATCTACTGAATTCCTCTGATAAATTATCTGGATATCCAATGAACCACTGATGCACTTTTCTGCTACCCAGTTGGCCTCTCTATGGTTCCTATTGATATTGATATATAAAATGTGTCCACTGCTGCTTTCAAATGTGTATCTGGCAGAGGAGTGAATCTGAGCAGAATGATTTCCTATTCAAATGGGAAGTAGACGAATGGCAAGAAAAAATAAAATTAGCTGAAGAGTAATTGAGATAATTGAGCAAATTTGGCTACCAACCAGAGAATTTATTAACTACTGTACTGAACATTGGCCTGTACATATCTGAAACATCTAAGTTCAAAGTACCAGACAAACACAAAATTGTCTGTTTATATGCAATACTTCAGTGGCATTGATTGGAAAATACTGCTTCTGAAAAGCAATATGCCCTAGATTTATAGCGCAGGATGGTAATAACAACAGCAAACCCACTGAACCCATGGCTCCATGGGTATGCCACTGCTTGACAGTCTTATTGTTGATTATACTCATTTTCTACTCCAGCCAGCAGCAAAATTTTATGAGATCCGCCCCCATAGATGTTCTCTGACACAATCTGGTCCTCAGTTACTAAAGTTGCTAAATATGATTACAGCAGGAAAAGCGAGGAAAAAACAGAAACGTGATAACTAAATACGCTAATCCTACTGATCCCTGCCTTTTTTCATACCTGTGCCAAGTTGAAACATTAGCATTCAAAAACACAGGAGCTCTAACTGTACAAGGGAGAGTGCCACCAAGAAATTAGATTAATGACTGGAAAAAGACTTTGCAAAAAGACTTGCCATATTTGAAACTATAAAGGGCCAGCATGCTAGTAATAATATGAAGATGCTTCTGTGTGCCTGCCTCAAAAGGCAATGCTTTCATTTTAAAAATACACATGGTTTATCCATGTTTTACAACCTAGCTGAACAAATTTGGAAGTCAAAATGATGGCACAGGTATGAATGAAGACATACTTACTTACTCTTTTTTGCAAAGAAGCAAATACTGACACCTGTAACACTATACATCTGTTAATACATGGTATGTACCATATCAATATTTTTAATAGGATCTCTTCCATTCAACACTTCTGTACCTGCAGTTTGTGAACAGTTTGGACCAATTCAATAAACATAATTACTCCTTTCCTTTTTGGCTCCATAGAATAATTTGAATAGAAGCATCACGCTGCTTCCCTCCCACCCCCATATTTTTGATAAATCTGAAACATTTAAGACCTTGAAAAGAGTAGGTGTACTGGTTAGTGAATTTTCTACCCACAATAGACAATGCCATCCTTTCCTTAACAAGTGTCACCAATCTTAGCAATATTCTGACAACTTCTAATTTCCAAGTATATTAAAGGGTTACTTCTTAAACCAATTTTACTCTTATAGATTTAAATTGAATCTGCTTTGATAGTTCTGTCCTATTCTGGGCTGATGACGAAATCTAAACTATCCATATGCTTAATGGCTCTCATAAATGGAGCGCTAACAGTTTGTGGTGGTGATGGTGTTACAGTTGCTGTTTATGGAATTGTTCCCTTATTCCCTTTTTTGCAAACTGAAATATTTTTTTCCTCATACTTGCACATATTCTGATTGAGAATAATATTTTTCATGAAATGTGCTTGGCCTGCTAACAGCAGCAGAAGGAGAAGGGAAGGCAAACTGGGAATAATGGAATGAAATAAAGAAAAGGTAACTGTATGCTAAGTACCGGAGAAAAATATTATAACTGAGGGCTTAAATGTAGCCATAAACCCAGAAGCCCCACATTGATTTGACATGCCAAGAGCAGCCTAGGAAGTTGGTTGTGGACAAGAGCTGGTTGTGGGCAAGAGCTGGTTGTGGGTTTGCTTCAAAGGTACAACTGCACTGCAGGGGAGAGAGGGGAAACCCAAAGTGCACTGACAGCACACCATCACAGCTGCACTGAAGCTGTGGGGAGAACCTCACAAGGCTCGAGGGATATGGAGAAAAAGCCACCCACTGTAAAATAAATTGAACGTAGCTCTCGAGACTATACCAAGGAGAACAATTCTACTACAGCAAAGGCAGACAGGAGAAATATAATCTGTTTAATTTAAATCATTTCCTGAAGAGTAGAGGAGAACAATGAGTAACATTAGTTACTGTTCTACTGCTAGAAGAGTAACATTAGTTTACTGTTCTTCCAGGGGTTAATTTATCCCAACCCAAGATAGTCCAGAGTTCAATAGCACAGTCTCCTATCCTGTTACCATCTTCTGCAATTCTTTCCCCAATTCTATGCATGAACCCAAAATGCCCTAGTCGCAACCTTTTCAGTCATTCTCTACAGTCAAGCTTGTGGAAGACGAGATGTCCACAACTTGTTTTACATTCTTCTGACATTTTGCTGTGGTCTTCTCTTTGTTGGGATGCTATGATGGCATTCATGATAGCAGTATCTGACATACACTGGGATCTCTAGGGAATTTGCCCAAGGCTTAAGTGTTTCAGACCAAACCCGTTTGGCTTGGCTGTGATATCAAAATGTTTTAAATATATTATTTCATTTTTTGTCCTGGAAGTCCTTTGCTAGCACATATATCTTTGTCTATACTCAGTAGCAGGTTTTATGCAAATATAGGAGCTGGGTGATCATTCTAACCATACTAAGAGACAATGTTGGTCACATCCCCACTAACCACTGACCACACTCTCAGTAAAATGTTCCACTGAAAGAGGGCACGGGAAGAATCTGCTCCTTAACCAGTACTGTAATGGGCATCTCTTTCATCTAATACAGCACAATGTGTGGATTATATTCCCAGTACCACTACCTTCACATGCATGTTAGGCAGGGCACACTAGTCTTCCAGAAGAGTCTTTCTTGAATGAAAAAGGTAGAAGAGAGATTTCTTTTCTGTTACTTCTTTCTTTTTTCTTTCCCTTGCTCTTTCCCCCTCTCTCCTATTTTTTTTTTAATTTCTAGTTTTCACAAATATAAAACAATACTTTAAAATAAATAAATAAAGATTCCTTAGCTCTGGAACTTGCTTTTGAGGTGAATAGTAAATTAGCTTTAAAAATGCTGTTTCATAGGCACTAAAAATACTCATGTCTTCATGCAGAATTAAAGAAATAGTCAGAACTGGGAAGAAAATGGGGAAAAACTTTTTAAGAAGAAAAATCATTTTGCTTCAAAATTTTCATGATTTTTCACTTATTTCATTTTTATTTTGAAATAACGTGTTTATTGCAAATGGGATTAAATCGTTTCAAAGAGTTTAACAAAAAGCTGAACAACCCAAAGTAAAAAATATATATATTTTGTCAAAAATTATTTTGGTTGGGGCTTTTCTGTTCAGCCATAGAAAAAAAATCTCTCACAGATCTGCTTGAGGAATGATTTTGCTTCTCAACAGATAATGCCAAAAAGTCTGTTATTGTCTCTTTTATGGTCCATCAGAATAAGCCTGGGCAAATGCTCAATTTTAATGCTTTATTAGCATTATTCCATATGATCCCTTGTAATGCACAAAGCCTGGACAGGTCTGGATAAATAAGAATAATTTTGAAAATAAGATTCAAAATCTCAGTTAGGTTCTCTCATCTCTAGTTTAACGGCATTTTTAATGTATAAAAATGAGTTTAAAAATGTATGACTGATTTAACTACTAGAAGTTGAGGATTGTAATGTTTGATACTTCAAGGATTTGAGAGACTTAGCCAACATTTATTTAACCAAAACTACTAAACTGGGCACAATAAACTGGGCTTCTTTCCCTTCAGGCAATTATGCTATTTTTTCCCTCATTGTATTAAGGCAAATTGAGCAAGGATTCTAGCTATCAGCTTGTAATTGCATTTTTTTTTTTCAGATGCTGAATTCAAATCAGTTATAATGTTATTTGTGAATGGTTTCAAGGTAAAATCTTTGAAAATTCATGCTCTCTGATATATTTGATTCAGAATCACATCTTGCAGTACCGAGCCAATTACCTGGTGGTGATAGGCCATGGTTATCATACATACATAAACATTTATATCAGCAAAGTTAGGCTTTTTTATTATATCACAGCACAGCTGATAAGAAAGGCCATTTGGTATTTATGAGTCGGATAAAGCACTCCACCCCATCAATGGAACTGTGAACTGTCAAAAGGATATAGTGATAGATGACTCTCCAACATTCACAAGGTAAATGTTTTAATCATTTAAGCTGGTCAATGGGGTTTAAAAGCATTCAGACATGAATTAAAATATGTCTGAGACAGAGCTTGAAGTCAATTTTCAATTGATCCTGTCTAGCAAGTGCTGCTTAAGTAACAGTTTATAGTGTCTTGTTGTTACAAAAAGCAGTGATTTAATTAGTAATACGTCACTATCACAAAAACTCTATAGTATAGTTTCCTAAATACATAACAATATTCCCATAATTACTAATGTATTTATAATTGTTACTAGTTTAAGACTAGAAATTACTTTCCTAGAAAATAATACTTCTATCCAACTATGACATATACAAAGAGGTCACATAAATCTAGAGAGTATTTATCATAGTTTCATTTAACTATTTTACTAGTCTCAGATTTAATGCAGGTCTATGGAGAGGGAATAAGTTGGTGAGAATCAATTTCAGAATTTTATTTGTAATGAAAAAATCTGACAATAGTCTGAAAGGTGGGAGTCTTTTATTGATTTGGCTGTTTTTCACAAGAGTGTAATATCAATTCTGTCTGCAATTATTTTACTTTACTAATGAGCTCATTACAAGTCAGGAAGACAAAGTTAGTTTATGGTACAACACTCCTGTGGTTCATTTGCCAATACCAATAAAGCATCACAGTCTACTCAAATATAATTTTTATGTCATTTAATGAATCTATTCTCTCTCATATGCATATCTACTTTACTGTTAGGAATGATATAGCCAGTGTAGAGAAAATCATACTCTGCATGTAAGAAATATTTTTTTCATAAAAAAAGGAAAGACTAACTCAGTATCTAAGGGCACATATGAGCATTCGCCATACCAGGTCTACAATCATGTAGTTTGCTTGAAGTTGCATGACTGTAGATTGAGAGCAGCATGTACAGGTATTTGCCAATGCCAGGAGTCCTGGCAGGAACCCAGTGCAACTCAGTCAGGGTGTGGGTCCTGGCAGGTCTATGGAGGGGCTGTCCATCCAGGGGTGGGAGTGTCAGGAGGCTAAAATTAGTCTGGTCATGGTGGGGAGTGGAGACAGGAAGAACAAAACTCCATGGTTGGAGCAAGCATCTGTGCTTTCCCAGATCCAGGGCTGCACTCTGTATATGTGCAGACATTCTCTGGAGCAGATGAATCCAATCCTGACCTAAATTGGCTTACCTACTCAGGTGAACAAATTTAGACCAGGTCTGTCATTTTAGGTGAGTTTAACACCCCCATCCCCACCCCCACCCCAATGTCTGCACAGATGGCCATTTAAATTGACCTACCCCTAGTTTGGCTGATTTAAACATAACATCTTCCCATATCCTAAAGTTTCAAAGCAAGTAGAACAACCCTTCTGAACATGCTTGTGAATCCAACAGAATCAGTTCTGGAACTAATGGCTAAATGCTATTCTGTATTTGCTACAATATAGTACTATACAACTTAATGTAGAGCCCAAAATGTTAACAGCACAGAACCAGGCATTTGGGTTCTGACCTCCCAAGATTATTAGTGCTACCAACCTGTGTGGGTCTTCAAAGAATCACTAGACAGGATATTTGAGGACCCACATTTGTAATACTGTTACCAGGAGCACTGGACAAATTTAAGAGGGCTTTTCTGCTAGATCTTAATCTGAATTGATAGGCTTGAAGTTTTGGGGTTTGGAAAATGTGGGCACATGTGGGCTATACCAACATGTTCCATTTCCCATGGAGGAATCTTATAGATGTTACTCCTTCAAAATGTACCAACATTTAGGATACAGAGCAAAGGAAGGGTTTTTATTAATAAACTAGATACTTGTTTATTCCAATTAATCATAAGATGTATACAGAACAGATATGCATGTTATCTGCTGGAAGTGTGATGTAGATAGAAGTTATTTGTAGTCAGATATTTTTTTTCAAATTAATGTCAGCTCCCTAGTCCTCATTCTTCATTAAGATGTGTAAATGCAAGAGATCATTTGACTGCAACTTTTACTGCAAGATAAGGGTCCATATTAAAATAATCTACACTAATAACTGAATAAGGTATCTTTTAAGTATGATGTATATATACAGGTATAAGGAAGCTTCCCATAACTACTAACATGGTTATGGGAAAGGAGGCTTTTTCTTACAGAGGAAGATTAAAGGAGCTTGGCTTGTGTATTTTAGCAAAACAGATTAGAAGGCTATAATCACCCTTTACAAGTATATTCATGGTGCAAATATTAGGAAAGGAGAAGAGCTGTTTAGACTGAAAGAAGCAACACGGCACAAGATCAAACAGCTATGGGACTGACTAGGGATAAATTTAGATAGGAAATTAGAAGGCTTAGAGCTATCAAGGACAAGTGCAAAGGCCTGCACCTGAGACAGAATAACTTCATGCACAAATACAGACTGGGGAGTGGCTGGCTAAGGAATATGAGCCAACAGTATGCATTTGTTGCACAAAAAGCCAACAGCTGTATTAACAAGAGTGTCTCTTTCAAATCAAGGAAAGCTATTTTTCCACTCTAGATGAGACCTCACCAATGCCAAACAGAGTGCTATGTCCAGTTCTGGGCCACACACTTCAAGACAGATGTGGACAGATTTAAAAGTGTCCATCACAGAAAAACAAATATAAAACCCCTCAGTATGAAAGTGTTCTAAGACTGCTTAGCCTGGAAAAGAGAAGACTGAGGGGGATTCAAATACCTGAAAGGTGATTATAAAGAGAATGGAGATAGCCTTGTTCTGTGGCTGTAGGGGACAGGACTAGGAGCAATGGACTCCAACTGCAGCACAGGATATTTAGGTTAAAGATTAGGAAGAAATTTTTTTGACTGTGAGGGTGGTCAAGCATTGGAATAGGCTACCTAGAGAAGTTGTGAAATCCCCATCCTTGGAAATTTTCAAGACAGACACTTGGGCTACCTATACACATGCTCCAGGGTGGTGGGGAGGGGAGGGCACTTGTTGCTGCTGACAGGCGCTCAGCAGAAAGGTTACATAATAAATCTCCTTTAAGTAAAAGGAAATTCTTTGGGGTTTACCCCATCACTGAAGGACAGAGGGAGCCAAGGAGACCCTAGCTCACTCCAGCCCCCTGGGGTGACTAATAGTGGCAAAAGGCCCTTTAATAAAATGGCTGTCTACCCCAGGTAGGGCAGCACCGTGCAGCTGTTCAGGATTCACAGGCCTGGGCAGAAGCAGTGGGTCAGGTGACCCAGAGAGGCGGTAAGCCACCTTATAAAACTAGGACCATGGCTGAGGCCCCAAGAGAGGGGGGGGGGGCTTGACAGGCCAAGGAGGAAGGATCCAGACTGCAGCGAGCTGCAAGCAAGCCCCTGCACCACCAGGCAGCAGAACTAAGTTGCAGCTCATCACCACAATGTGGCACTGACGCACAGCTGGGGAAGGAACCTTTTCTTTGGGAGCAGATGCTCATGCTTTCATTGTGTTGAAGTTTGAACTAGAGGACACGTTTGTGGCTGATGGGGAGGTGGCGGCCACTGAAAAGGGTCCTAAGGTCCTAAACCCTTCAAAGGGGGCAGGCAGCATACGTGGGTAAATCTGAGAGGGCCAAGGTCTTGCCATGGGGCATTTTTACTCCAGGAGTCGGGTGCGGGGAGAGGGCGGCACTTAAATTAGAGTGACTCTGAAAGCCACTCTAATTGAAGTGCCTGGAACATCTTGTATATCAGTGGCCCCATGCTTCAAAATGGTGGTGGGGGAAGCTTTATCTAAAGCTCATTGAATGAGCTTTAGTTAAAAGTATCCCTGCTGCCATTTTGAAGTGGGGGGATGCGGATACATGAGACATGGAGGCTGGCTGGAACATAGTAATTACCATGCTCCAGCAGACCTTATTTAATTGAGTCTGCTCTGATGCACTGTAATTATAGTGGGTCAGAGCAGCTTTCCAGCTTGTGTATAGGCACCCATGATGTCCAAGAAGCTTGGGGGCTGCAAGCAGCACCCGGGGGGGGGGGGCACTGCTATCTGCAGAAGGACTGTAGTGTGTGGCAGAAAAGACTGAGGGCACATGCCCACAGCCCACAAAGGGTAAGGGCTGAAGGTCCTGGAGCCTGGGGTCCTAGGATAGTGGACCCTGGGTGGATGGTCCCAGATAAAGTGGTCCAAGTTGAGGGGGCCACAGCCCAGACAAGGATCTAAGACCTGAAGTGAAACCCCCCTGACCTCTAGGGGCAGCCTCCCAGCGCAATTATAACATCAGAGCATAGCATATGAGACAACAGGATGAGAACCTGAAAGGCCAAAAGGGACAAGTAAAGAGAGATCCAAGTTGCCACTAGTGGGTGACTTGTGTGCAACTGGCTACAGGGTGCCACAGCTTTCAAAAGAAAAAGTAGCCAGAACTTTTTAACATCAAAAGACAAACATATTTTCCCTACCCATGTTCTCAGAAATAGCAGACATCTGGAATAGCAAATTTTAGCTGAAGTACTTGAAATCTAGCAAAATTATGAGCAACTGAACACACAGTTTTATAAAGAGAAATGATATGCCAGGTGACCAGCCACACCTATAATGTACAGGTAATGGATTAAGAATGGTTCAAATAGACCCTCCAACAGTTTAAGATTTTTATTAATGTGTGTTACCATTTCTTTTTTTCCTACTTTCTCTGTTTTATTGGTATGATTATTTTCAGATGCACTCACTTTTCCTGTTTTATTCTGACGGATGGAGTAAGGAGGAAAAAAAAAAGTAAGAAAACATCCTCTTCCAAATCGTTATTGGGATTCTGCAGATTCAGGAGATTCAAATACTTCAGTGAAGTTCAGGCAACAATCCCAACTCTGTAAAGTTTATCTGATCCAAACCTTTCAAAACCTACACATCACTAATGTCTCAAGAGTTAGTCCTCAAATGTAAAAGCTAAAGCATGCATGCTAAGTCACCAAGCCACCTCCCAGCAAGGTCTTATCAAATACCTACCAGTATTAAGGAAGGCTATAATAAAGATATAAAACCTAACCATATTTTTGACATTTTTGAAAAACATTGTTTTTGAGAGTATGATTTTCCAACTGAATTACATGACTGGGTAGTTTGTCATAGTCAAATATTTTGCATGCTCCATTGCGCATCTTTACCCTGTTAAGAACAGAAGAAGATCAAAGTCAGTGGTAATTCCACTGGGAAATGGACATTGCCACCCATTTCAGACTTCTTAATATTTTAATCTGTCATGAAAGGTGATTTGCCTCTGAAATGAAAAGGTTTATCTTGGGGAGTCTACTTCACAACATTGTTCTGCCTTCCAAACGTGTCTCAGAAGTACTTGCAGATATCATCTCATACTTATTATTCCTTCCTACTCTTTCTTTCCTCTCCCTGCAAGATTGTAGTCAGCAGTATCTGTTCTTTCTTTTTTCTGTTTGGTATGGATAGACTGCTGATGTGAAGAAATTCCTGTTCTGAACATTATACTGTGCAAGAGGCACCCTGACGTGTCCTAACATAGAAAGCCATTTGACACAGCAGCACCTGACAGGCTATCTAAAATATTGCTGCTTAACCAAAAAAAGTGTAGGCCTGTGTTGCTTACCCCACCCACCGCAAAAGAGTAGGCCTATAGTAATAGTTAAACTTATTTGTGCTCAATGTGATATGCGACAGCTACCCAGAAAAATATATGATAAAGCCTCATATAATATTATTTCTCTTTAGCCACCTTCTTAGCAATAAAATATGCCACTTTTATCCTCATACAGAAGCTTGAACATAAAAGCACAAAAGTATTTCAAACATTATTCACATCGTTACAAGCAACTCAGCTTGCAAAGGGCTGTGATATTAAATTCACTGTGTAAACACAGTGCCATTCACCAAGTACCTGACCAGTAAGTTTAAATGAAGGGCCTGCTCAACCTCCACACTTACCTACTGTGCAAAACAACATCAATTTTCCTTCACCACAGATTCTCTGGTCCCAAATGTGTGATTTTTCTATGTTTTATTGACTATATGTTGGCACCCTCTCCTGCCCTACTTTCACTTTTAACCTTTGAAGCACTTCTCTAGTGATTCATCTGGAAAGGGAGTATCTTGGGGGGGACATGAATTATGTCTCCACTGGTCTTGCAATTTGCTGCTTGTGGTATGTACACCGAAACCCTGCTTATATTATCTGTCTGCCTTAGGCTCTTGTACAGCACCAGGGTTGTGGTATTATCTTTTTGTTGTCTGAAATTATTTATCATGAAGTCAATATTCATTGAAGTAAACACTACTACCTGTATTCCTGTTTAATCTACATTGCAAACTCTTTGGGGATAGAGACAGTTCTCTTATCGAAGACACTGAGCACACTGTCAGTGAAAAGAGAAGGAAGGTGATGTGGAAAGGAAAAGGGGGAGTGATTTGGGGGTGGACCCGATGATCTTCCAAGGTCCCTTCCAGCCTTAAATCTATGAATCACCACCTTGCAGTGATGAGAGCATTTTACTTAGTGGTCCAAATTTTAAACAAATAGCGATGTAACAGAAGATTTATCGGATAGACTTAAAGAGAAGGAGGAGTAGAAGGGACCTCCAGAGGTCATCTAGTCCAATCCCTGACCTGAGACAGGATCATCCCTATCCAAATTATCCCACATAAATCCTTGTCTAACATATTCCTAAAAACTACACAATCAACCCTGACAAAACCATAAGATCTAGCTCCCTAATCGGCCATAGGTAAAGCAGGGGGACCCCAGCAGCCAATGTCCTTCTGTTGCAAAGACGGTAAAAAAAACACTCAAGAGATCCAAGGAAGAGGCCATGCCTCCCACTGCAGAGGAAGGCAAAAACTTCCACACTATGCACCAAAGTCCATACCATACTGAGTAAGTTCATGTGCGCATGCCCAAAATACTTCTAGGTTATCAAGGGCAGGGACTTGCAGCAACTCAAATCATCCACAGTAACTGCCTGTGTACAGTTCATCCCTAGTAACTAAGCACTTATTCCTTCTTCAATGAGAGCTAAACTACTGCTAGGTAGGAGTACACCACAGGCAGTAAGAATGTACATACAGGGCAGTTATGGTAGAGCAGCTGACACTGCATCACCAAACTCTTCTTTACGTCACAATAATGCAAGGTATTTTGTGTGCTCATGACCCAAGTCATCATAAGCAAATATGAAAGTGATCAGCAAATGTAATCCTTTGTGACACTATGTGACAAAGAGCATGACATGACATCTTTCCTCCTCAATCACGCAGCAAGTCATCAGCAGTGCTAAGAATCAGTTTCCATGCTCCCTAACTCCTAGTCCCCTTTGCCATCCTTTGATTCAGGCTCCCTCCCAAATCAAGGGACTGTAAATGATTAAACATGATGTCATGTCCCAAATTCTGTATTTCATCTACAATTTACATATGCAAATAGTTAGTGTGGGTGATGTTGCCACTTCTTACCCACGGAGAGCTGTAAAATGGGAGGTTAAGCACTTAACCATGCTACACTGAAAATGCTTGGGAAGGACCATCTGTTCAAAGGATATATAAGACTGAAGTATTTCTGGACTATCAGACAGCTCTTTCATTTGTGCGATACCTATGCTTGACTTGAAAAGTCTTGAGATTTCAGAGATTAAGTGTAACAAGGCCGCTAACAGAATCTTATTAAGTCCCAGGATGGAATTAAGTACTTGTTTCCTTTATTTTTTGCTTACATTAAGAAAAGAGTAATACCTAAAAAGATTTAAACAAATGCACTCTAAATACCCTAAAGAAAAATTCATGCAGTGCATTACTACAATAAAAATGACATGGGAAAGTTGCTGGAGAGGACAACAACAACAGTGGTACAAATAGTGCCCTCATTTCACCAGCGTAGCTTCCTTAAAGGTTCACTGGCATTTCACTACTAGAATCAATGTAGAATTTAGTCCAGTCATTTATCCAGGAGTATAGAGAATTATTTTTTGTATCAGTCTGTTCAATGGCAGCTACAAACCAGATTTGTACCCAATATCTAATTTTAAATACATTTTCAGTGGTACATCACTGACATTTAAATATGCCAAGACTGAACATGCTCATTACGAGTGTTTATTAGAGAAAAGGCTACCAGTGGAATCACAATTAATCAGTTGGCATTGACTGAAACTCTTGATGAAATGAAGCATGAGCTGTTTGAAAAATAATTGAATGTAATCATAAAATCCATGAATCATCCCTAGAATGCACATTTATTAACCCAGAATTCATAACTAAGATATTTTGTCTAGCAGGTTTTGTCCCCATTGGATTCTCTCTTGGTGAATAAAAAAGCCAGATGTTCCCACAGTGAAACCAAAAAAGCAGATGCCAATTAAATATAACATGCAGCAGCATAATATTACAGAGAGTTTTGAGATCTGAACTTATTTTGAAATAAACAATTCAAAGTAACACATACAACCAAGAAAGATCTGAAACCTGGGCAAGTGCTGGTAGTTTTCCGATTCAAGAGTATTTATACGACTCTTCAGTTTTTTGCAGTTTTTTTTTAAAGAAAAGAGGATACCACTTTTGATGTCAGAAAGCTAATTGGTATTATAAAGACCTTCAAGAGCTATAATCAAAGTAAAGTTAGTTTTTCAGTCCACCAGAACAGAAAATATTGGAACAGTGTTAGCATCCATCTAGCTGTCCTCTCTCAACGGGTGTCTAACACTTTCTGCTGGAACAAATACATAACACATCAATGTTACAATTTTAAACCATTGCCAAAAGACCCCTTTTTGTACAGTGAAAATGAAAACTGGTTTAGACCTTTATGAAGCTCTTTAGTTCCTTTATCTATCACTGACTGTAAATTGGTGGAGCCAAGGTGACTAAGCCTCCCTGTACTAAAAATTGCACTATATCTTATCATGAAATATTTATAAAAAGTAAGACTGTATTCCTCAAAGGCAACCTCATTTTCCAAAGGTAATAAGGCAGTTTTTTAAAGCTATTTAGAGTTTAGTTGCTGTAATACAGTGCAGTCATTTTTCAGATTTCTCTAAATTCGACTTTTAAAGGTCCTAAACCGTGGTTAGTACAACCATTAGTTTGCATTTTGCTGTTAATGCGAAACATTTTTTCACACAAATCAACATTCAGCCTACTACCAACTTTTTCCTGATATAATCCAAGAGGTCTCATTATTTGCATTACTAGAAATATTGTAATCAATCCATCCCAAGAGTTAAATTGGAGTCAATGACATACATGGGGAAATAACTAGATCTTAAACAAGCTTCGAGGGAGTTACAACAACAATTTCAATTCCTTCTTCTTATTTAATAATACAATATTAATAAAAATAAGCAGTTGGTTGAAATAGAAGTGGGGTAATTAGTATCTGAATGATGGGAATAAATATATAATGTAGGGTACCAAGCTATTAGTTACTGAACAGGCAAATTAAATCAGCCTATGTGAAGTGTAAAAATATTTCAGTTGCAATGGAGCATGTATATCAGCAAATCTTACTTATGTATTTGTACTGATTTAATATTTTCATGTCTGCTGCTAGGTGTGAGTACTTTAACATATCACAGGCACCATGAACAGCGTGTGCTGTTGGAGGCTGGGGGGGCATGGCAACCGCCCGCAGGCTGCAGCGGCAGTATCAGCAGTGAGCGAGGGGCTCCCGCAGGCAGCCACGATGGTTTTGGGGGGGGGGGGGGGGCAGGGGGCGAGCACCAACTGGTGGTCAGCAACTACCCACAGATGCCACCAGTAGGGTTGGCAGTGGCCAGTGGTGATCGGCAACCACCCAGACACCACCAGCAGCGGTGGCCAGTCCCAGGAGATTAACCGCCAATCTCAGAGGGTGCTTGTGCACCCACATGCACCCCCTATGTGTCACAAAATGATAGGAACAATTATCTCTTCAAATAGCACAGTAACTGTACGAAACTGTGGATTCAGTTACTGATAGACAATGATTAAAAGAGTCTCTCCACCTGTAAGTGACATTTCCTCAAAATTACCATGTGCAATTTCTCTCTAAACTGTTGTTTGGACTCCAACACCAGCGCACATATTCCCTGTGACTAGTGTTGAGAGTCACTAAGTTATTCACACACGTGTAGCCTGCCTGAGTAGGAAGCCTGGAATATTCAGTAAGATTAATGTTGACCTCTAGAACTGTATTCTAGCACCCAGTGCATTCAGAAAGGCAAGCTATTATGCAGCAAAATCCCACCATTTAGAGTCTGCACTTAGTCTCACAGAAGTCAATGATGCTCATTATGCTATGGAGTTCTTCATGGAGTGCTGATGTTATTTAACAGGGAGTCAGCATCAAGTGGGTGCTGGGTGGAGGGCGAAGGAGGGAGAGATGCTCTGCAAAGTGTTTTCAACAGCAGATGATCCCACCGCCACCATCCCTTTCATTCTATCACATGTACTGGTGTATCAGCATTGTTCTAAAGACATTCATCAAGGAACTATTGGATAATGTGACCAGCAGCAAGATACAGCTGGTGCTATTGTTCTACTTTCAGCCTTCTTTTCTTTATAATACTTTGTTCTCTGACAGTATCACTTATTACAAGAAGTGCTGAGCTTAGTCGGTAAAAAGGAAAACAAATAAGAGGGGGGATAGATTTCAGTGAGTATATTAAATACAAAGCACTATATCACAATACATTCATATTAAAAACCAGCTGAAATCCACAATGTTATAAAAAAGAATTAAAATATAGCTGAAACGAATAGTTGGAGGGGTAGCTTCTTTCTCCTGATCCACGATATTTGTGTTGCTCAGGTGGTACAGAGTGCAGAGACTGGCTGCACCCCCTCTTGCAGTTAATTCTTATGGGACCCCCATCTCAGACCAGAGCATTTAGATATATTGAGCTCATGACGTTGAAACCAGGAGGACAAATGGCCCAAGCACACAGTGTTCAGTTAACTCAGTGTAGTGAGTTAGCTCAGCTCACACATTCTTTATTGTCCAGGGCACTCTTGCCCTGCAGACAACAGCATAAAACAAAAGTCAGTAATCCGCAAGCAAGCACATAAACAGTCAATAGTTAACTCACAAACACAGGGTCTTTTCCCAGACACCGAGAGGGTTTTCTGGCTCACTTGGCTGCGTCTAGCCATCTCTCACCCTGTGGTCTCTTCCCCAGACCCTAAGGCTAGGGACAGACAAAAAGCCTGAGCCTGAATCGATTCAATCTTTGCAGGTTAGTCTAACCTGCCTAGGTTGAACCAATTTGCAACTGCACAGACATTCCCTCTGACCTGAGGAAATGCAGACACATGCCTGCAGTGGCTCAGGCTAGAAGCTGGGGGGCACTAGAGCAGCCCTCCCCTTCCCTTCCACACTGTTGAGCTGAGGGGAGGGGGCAGCTGCTCTGATTAGGGAGGGATGTAAACTTGAACCCTGCCTGCACAGTCCCACACTTTTCCTCACTAGCTGCTCAAGGGGAAGGAGTGTTGTCAGACCCCAGCACTGGGCTAGCACTCTGAGGCAAAGGTGGGGTGTGCAGTGCATGCATCTATTGATAATACTGAGACTTTCAATCTCCATCTCCCTGCTTCTTCATACTGTCTGCAAACCTAACAGGCAAGGTAGGTGATAACACAGTGTTTATCAGCCCATCAATAAAACAAACACCCTCTCTCATTAGTTCAAGCTCTTCTTAAACAGCTTTTTCCAAGGAAGAAACAGAGGCACATTACCAGCTGAACTAACCCTAAGCAGACACTGTTCTGTCTGCCTATCCCAGTGAAATTGGAGACACACAAACACACCAACACCTCTCAGGATTAGGTTGCATACCACATGCCTAGGGTCCATGGGGCTGGGGTCCATGCAGTGTGAGATGGGAGGGATGGGGGTGGGATCCCTGCTTGAGCAACAAGCAGTTGGGGGGAGGGTGGGGCAGAAGGAACCAGGAAGACCCTGCTATGCCTGGCCAGAGCTCCAGCCAGGGGGCATAGGGTGTGGCCAGCCCTGTCCTCTGGAGCAGACAGCCCAGCCCAGGGCTGCAAAGCATCTGGGATGCTGGAGGACTCTGGTTTAACTTAAACCAGGAAGAGGTCTGGGCTGCATAAACCAGCTTGACCCAAATCAGTTAAGTCTGATACTACAACTATATTCAACCACGTTTATCTTAAACCAGTTTCAACCATTTTGAAACTGTTTTATGTGCACTGAACTTATGTTCTGTTACAGGTTTCCATGGGTGACTGGTGCCTCCTGAGCCTGGTATTCACAGCCTGCTACGCTGGGCTACAACCTGCTAGTCTCAGTTGGTGATCCATGTTAGATCATACATGGGGAAATAATAGAGCAGCCCCTGGTACCAAGAAGAAAATTGGAAAGCGGACTTTCTAGCCAAAATCCATTAGCAAACAATGAAGAAGCTGGGTGCAGGGAAAGAAAAAACTGGGTTCACAATATACGTCAGACTTAAAATGGACAATTATAAGACTGGATATGGTTAAGACTCATATAATAAAATGGCCCTCCAAAAAAAAAAACAACAAGCATCATCTGCAGCCAAAATGTAGTGCCCATAAAAGATAATAGCTGAATAGTTACCTATTTTTAGTTGGATACTGAAGGGCTAATTTTAAAAGCTCTTTTTGGCCCACAGTCTCCAGATGAAACATAGTGTTACACAAGAATGAAGCAATATTCTCTTGTGGAAGTTTATCAAATAGATGGCGTTCCTATGCATTATTTATCTACATCTGCATTTCAGCAGAATGGTCTAGTTTTAATTAATTACTACTTTTCCACTGTACATTTGCATATGATCCTCACAGGAGAAGATAGAAGGTGGAAAGGAATGAATCTGTCACGGGTATATAGCTAATGAATGTTTGTACTGATCTCCGGGGCCTTAATTGCAGCAGGCTTTCTAGGGGAACTCCCCATATTCTACACCAGTATTATACCAGCAATGGCAAGAAGCTCATTGCAGAGGTCGCTACCCTTCTGCTTCCACTGTATCATCTAGACCTCATCTGAGTAGTGTTATATGACATAGTGTTAGACAGACATGTTTTTACACTTGTAACACCACTGTTGCTAGCATGGTGGAACTGCATCAGAGATAAAATCATGCTTTCCCTGTAAAAACCCAGCCCATGATCTCCAGATAAAACCATAGCACTACATAATCACCAAGTAATATTATTTTTGGCCCATAATCTCCAGATGAAACACAATGCTACACAAGAATGAAGTAATATTCTCCTGAGGAAGTTTATCAAATAGATGGCACTTTTATGCATTATTTATCTACATCTGCATTTTAGCAAAGGAGTCTACTTATAATTAATTATCACATTTCTATTGTATATTTGTAGATGATCATTATTGCATATACACTGGGTTATAGTAGCTTTATACAGTATGTTCTAGTTTTGTACAGACATTCAATAATTACCACGCAAGCTATTTGAAGTAGATGAATAGCAAATAGAGACTTCATTTACTTGTTTAAATCTTACAAACAAAACAGACATAATTTCTTTGATTAATCTTGGTCTGATGTAATGTAGATCTTTATTTCCTTCATTGCTATTACTTCTAGATCAGTATATTGATTTAAGATACAGCGTTCTGCTCCATTAGTACACACAATTAAATAATTTTTTAAAAAACCTTTTGGGGGTGCTAATATAAAGTGAAATCATGGACATTTACTAAGAAAGCCCACAAAAGTACCTGTTTAAAATGACAAGGAAAATTGGATCTCCTTTCCCTCTCTTGATACTCCATGTTCTTTCTTCTCTATTACCTGTATTTGGGCCCACTCCTATAAATGCACAACAGTGAATCTGAAAATATATTTTTTCATGTTGGCCCTAATTCAGCCTAACTCTTACTCAAGTCTGGGTTTAAAAATTAAACAAATTGTAGTCCTTCTGCTACATGAGAGTGCTCTCACAGGGTGCCAAAAAGCATTTAAATGAACTGGTGGAAGTTAAGCAGTTTAGTTTAAGCGGTTAGAAGCCCTACCAGTAGACCCCCATACATTCACTATCGGGTCCAGGTGAGTGCCCTACAAACCCCATGGACTGCCAATGCCACCCAACCAGGGGGCCCCAAAGCAAACATCCCAGCATGCTTTTCAGATTCCTTAGTCTACCTGGAGACAGATGACAGCAGCCAATAGTATGGGTCAAGGCTGATTGGCTGGCAACCCCAGAGGACCACACCCCACCTCTTCATATCATCCCCCTCCTTCCCTCTCAGCTGTCAGGCTTTCAGAGCAGACCCAGAGTAGGTCTGCTGTATCTTCAAGCCTGTACATTTCCTCCAGCAGCCAGCAATCCTAGGCGATGGACCCAGTCCCAGCACACGTCAGGTGAGTCTGGCAGCAGGTGGGATCTGGCAGGCGCAGTGGTGGGGCTTTGGCTGATTGTCTTTGGGGCGTGGGCTGCCATCATGGGAAGCCCATGCCCAGTTGGGCTTTTCCCATGCTGCTTCTGGGGCTCTAGCCACAGGAAACCCCACCACTGCAGCCAGAGCTGGACCTCTGACCATAGTAGAGGGCTGTGTATGCTGGTCCATGTCATGGTCTCCATTCCCCACAGGGACCTGTCAATCCTGTTTGGGTACAGGAGGGGGGAAAGGCAGGGTCTGGTAGATCTGGGTCCCCACCCCATCCCCTACTCAAACAGCACTGACAGGCCTCTTCCAGGAATGGAAACCACCAACACAGATCAGCCATTTGGATATGGTCCGGGAAGGGTGGGTTGGTCCACATTGGTCTCTGACTTGGCTGGAGGTTTGAAGTCTGGCTGAGTCACAAATGAAGGGGAGAGGAGGAAAGGGGTGGGGGAAGCTGAAATGCTGGAGGGCAGCATGGAGGCTCCTATCAATAGGAAAAGCATACAAGTATTCATTCCACCAGTAGAAATTCTACTGGAGGTGACTTCTACCTTGTCATATAAGGTAGAAGTTTTTATCAGACCCATCATTTTTGGTCAAACAGAAGCTCTCTGAATGCTTGTACACTGCAGCTTCCTGCCAATGAAACTGCAATCCCACCGGTAGAGACATAATGCTTGGACACACCCACAGTTAAAGTTCAGCTTTGGCTGAGGTGCTTATTATTTTGCAAGGCTGAATCTTTATTCATCTCTGCAGTCTCAAATCCTACAGTGGGGTTGCTCAGATGAAGAGTTACGAATTAAGCTCATGAGGCCGACATATGCAATCCTAAGCGAAGTCAGTAGTCTTAGGGTATGTCTATACTGCTCAGTAGACCTGTACTGAAGCATACCGCCACTGCTCTATGCATGCTAACTCTTCAAATGGAAGCATTACTGCTGTCTTAATGAGGTGCTCAGTACATGCCAATAAATGTTCTCTCTTGGGAGAACTTAGAGGTGCCCAGCCAGTACTACAATAAGGCAAAAACAGTATCTCCATGAGGTAGCAGGAACTAAGTGCCTCAATGCAGCACTTCTCAATGAAATAATGAGCCAGTATATGCTCTAGGTATTTGCGCTGCTGAGCAAACCTCACCACTTAGAACTGTGAGAGCCAGCTACAGCGGGATGGCTGTCTTCTCTTATCTCCTGGCAGGATTTCAAACTAACCTCTGAGGGTATGTGAGGATGAGTAGATGTTATTGTTCTGAAAGGCAGCAATACTTTTTCCCTTTACAACAAATGGAAACCTAGTTTTTAAATATAAATCTTGCTGGGACAGTTACACAAGGACATAGAGTCAAGGACAAAACAAAACTAACACTAAATTCCCCCCAAAATCTGAACAAATCCTTATCAACTACCACCCTGTAAATTTTAACTTTGCATGGTATACATTAGATTCTCCACTGGTATTGAGAACAAAGGGAATAAAGCAAAGGCATCTTCAGCTGGTATGGAAACTAAACACAGATAACTATGACTTTCTGGTCATTGGAAGTTTCCAGGTAGTCTAAGCTGAAACAGCTCAGAGCTCGGTAGCAAAGGGATCCACAATGTGAAAAGGTGGCTTATAGTTCTCTATCTCTCCACTCTGGTCAGTCACACTGACTGTCACCTTGGCATAGCCAAGAGGCTGGTCTTCTGCCTCTTATTCAGGTACACAAAGGACCAAAGGATTTCCCCCTTGGAACCAAGAGCAAAACTCCTAGGTTAAAATCCTGGAATTTAATTGGTGAGAAATAATTTTAAAAAAGGAAAAAAGGTTTGTATTGTAGTATAAATGAGGTGATAATGTATTGCATTATAATACACAACAATTTAGACCATACTATAGTGTTTTATGGTGAAATTATACAGACAGATCCATTACTCAAAATATTTTTAAGATGGGAATTTAACAAATATTACCCAACACTCTTGTTTTCATTAGTTTTTCTTTTCCTTATCTCTTACCTTTCCCATTATGCCAGTCAGGCACTTTAATAGCAGGAGGATGGTCCATAGGTTAAATATAACTGATCACATGATACATTTATTAGCAGTTTCTAAGCATATGTAAGTTTTTTTGATAGGCCAACACCAACCTATCTAAACCTATTAAATTGCCTTCATTATAAAACAAATTACTAGAAAGGTCATATCATATGGGGCCAAATAAGTACTGGGCTTGATTCCCTTATAGGGAAAAAAACCCCACACAAATAAATCAATTAATGTATGGAGGGGGACAGGGCTGGAAGGAGAGGAGGGGAAGCAGGTCTCCCACCCTGCTGCTGTCCAAGACAGAGCAGTTTCATTCTCAGGTTTTCAGACCACATTTATTTTTCACAAAACAGCCTGGAGTCCATAACAAAACTCTATCACAAATCAAAACACTCTGTCCTTTCTGGGTGTCAGGTAAGGAACAATTTTAGTTTCTGAGCTTCTCCCCATGATCTCCCCATATTCTCCCACTCCCTTCAGTAGTTCTTAACTCTCTGTGTGGTTGCACCCTCATTTGCTAATCCCTAGGGATCTGGGTTTTCTGTTTACCACAGAAAAATGCAGTAAACCTGGATTTTTTCATTTTCGAAAGAAAACCCTGGATTTTCTCTTTAAAGGAGAACAATGCAGGAAACAGTGGGTTTCCCTTTGCAGGTTGGCAGAGCTCCAGCCAGCAAGGGGCTGGGGGGAGCAGGAGTAGGGCAGTCAGGCAGGAGGCACCGTGTGCATGTGAGGGTGCACACATGCACATGACCACCAGGGCAGCCTGGAGAGTAGCTCCTGCAGGTAAGTTGTCAGCGGGGATTGAGGCCCCATACAGTGAGGGAGGGATGGAGGGAGCTGGACAGGGCTGGGATTAGGGCTACTGCCCAGCCCAGGCAATGCGTGGAACCCATGGCCATGCATAGTCACAGGGCCCGAGCCGGGAGTGGGATGGGGCTGCGGGCAGCTCATCCAGAGAGCAGAGTGGGGCTGACTCCCTGCCACTGTGCACAATCCTGAGGCAGAGTGGGGGTCATTTCCCCCCCAGATGTATTCGCAAGGTAGTTCCCTTCCCTGCTACCTTCCCTTCTGGGCCTCCGAAGCCCAGTGGGTTGGACCCAGCGTGGCAGGGTAGAGGGAGGTGGGGAAACTTGGTGCCACAGCTGCGAGTCCCACACTTTCACGGCAAGGCATGACGTGCCCACCCAACAGCAGCAGAGGTGGCAGTATGTTGTGCCCCTCACTGTTGCTGGGTGGGCAGGGGGCACCTTATTACAGTGGCACCAGGTGCCCAGCAGCAGCAATGAGCATCCCCACCTGGCCCCGCTTTGCCCTGCTGCACCATGGAGGCCCCAGGAGCAAGGCAGCAGAGTGGGAAGCCCCGAGCCCACAGCAGGCAGCCCACATCCACCTCCCCTCACAGGCTCTGCTCTGGCCATGCCACTCGTAGGGGAGGCAGAGCCAGGTTCTGTGCTCCACTCTGCTGCAGCAACCACCACCTCCCGCAGGTGGCAATCAGGGCTCGGGTGCTGCTGCAGGGAACATGGGGCAGCAGACCAAGGTCCTTGGCCCCATACCCCTGGCAGCTGGGGGCCCCCTCCAACAGGGCTGTGGGGGTGGAAGGCTGTGGGTGGGGAATAAGAGACACCGGCAGAGCCAGGAGGCTGTGGGTGGAGAGTGAGGGGCAATGGCATGGACAGTGCACCAGCATATCAGGGCAGCTCAGCACCACAAAATACTGGTGGGGGACAGCCGTAGCTGGACCTGTATCCTGGTGAGTGAAGGAAGCAAGGAGAGCTCTGATTTTCAATGATAAAAAAACCCTAATCAAATGCCAAAATGTATAGGTATTTAGCATTTATTTTATTATAGTGATTGAAGCTCCAGTAGGCTTCCAAATTACTTTAAAATTGCAAAATAAAACATTGTGTTCAAGTGATACCTATATATCTAGTGGTGTTTCATTTTATTGCCGACTTTTTCAAATGGAGAATTTGTGTTTTTATCAGAGATTTTGCAATTTTTTAACAGAAAAAAACCAGGATCCTTGCTTATCACCACTTCCAGCTGTCCCCAAGCCACCTAGCCATACCAAAGGCAAAACATGATGCCTGCGTGCCCTGTCACTCTTTCTGACATACCCTTGGGTATTACAATGGTTCAGCTGCTCTCAGGGCACGGATAAATGGCAATTCCATACTCAGTGCGTTATTTTCAGTTATGGGGACAAGGCTGAATGGAATAACTATAATATCATATAAAAGCAGGGGCCTGCTAAGAGCCAAACACAGATGGGAAAAACCCATGTATTGGTTTCCTAGATACAAGCTGACCCTCTTTTAGGCTAGGTTCCATCTCATCAAGTTTAGGAGCCCTAGCCCCATCTCCTTTGAGGTTAATCCAGACCACATTATAATACTACATCATCTGTGTCGAGCAACGGGCCAACATGACCCAAAATCACTCTTAATTTTTATTCTTATAACAGTAATGAGAGCTACAATAAATATAGACACCACATGTCTCACCAGGTACTGTATTGTGGCAAGAACAAAATGTGCAGCTTATGTTTAAAATGTTGTCTACAAACAGCTGGGGATCAAACAGTAGGAAATGATAACGTTTTTCTCTGCTGAAGATAAATGTTCTCCACTTTAGAACTTCAGGGGGGATGACATTTTGTCAGTTTTGTGTGCCAGATTGTTATAATACATAATGCAGTCTAACTACCAGTACATAACACTCCTAAATGATGAATGTATCAGGGGGAGGCTGAAAAATAGTAAAAAAAAAAAAAAAGAAAAAGAAAGAAAAAAAGCCAAACAAATAAACAAACAAGAAAAAACTACTCACCATATAGTAAAATGCATACTCTATAAAACAAGCAAACATCTAAAATTGTCTGAAGGCAGTAATCTAAATCACAACTTCAATGGAGAAGAAAAACTTTCATATTCAATCTTCTTTCATCGCTCTGAGACTGCTTTCTGGATGAAGTTTTCCATCAGGAAAACTCTCACTCACTTGACAAAAGTTGTGTCTGCATATGAAATTTAGGATTGTGCCCTTTATGGCTATTGCTTTGGCTTGAGTAAATTTCTACTAATATTCCATTTTCTACTGGAGGATTTGCTGTGCAGTCTGTCATTTAAGGTTGTGAGGGAAGCCGTAATTGTGGGCACAGAGGGCACAAGCAAAGCTACTGCCTCCTAACCAGCACAGGTCTATCACAGACCCTGAGCTTCCAGCAACAGAACAAATGTAGGCCACCTCACCACCCTCCGCTCCCCCATGATTGAATTTGTTTAATTATTTGCTCCAAGTTATTTCATAAAATTCCACCTAATAGCATCATTACAGATCTCCTGTAGACTCACCAGAAGAGTGCACTTAACAGACCCAATTTTGTCTAGCATTAAAAAAAACTGGCAACCCCACTGGGTTCGATTAGAGTTGCACAGATGTAAGCAGTAGTGCAGTTTGGCCCACTGTGTGAATGAAACAAGGATGACAAGCTTTCCCTTTTCACTACTTTCACACACAGGTAAAGCTCTCACACTTTTCTTCAGCTGTTTTCCATATTTCTGGTACAGGCAGAGAGAGATATCTCATTGTAAAGAAAGAAAAAAAGAAAAGGCACCCATATGTCATAAGATAGGGGACAGGGGAAGCAAAAATAAAGAGTGAATTGATAACACTGCAAAAATATAACAGCTTTTCGTGGACTGAATCTCACTGTACAATTAACATCTCTGACTCACCAAGGGCAGAGCCCTTGCAGAGGAACAGAGTCCTAGTCTGCAGAAGACAATATTTAAATACTGAAGACTTCACCAACAAATAACATTTTCCTAGTCCCTACCCCCGCAATATTTTGACCTTGTTAAAATAAAATAGTATGTTAGTGACAACAGTAATGTTGATGTTAACATTCCAGTTTTCTTTTCTTGTTTTAAGAGAAATGTCAGAGGAAAGCTCTTCTTCTTAAGCAATGAACCACAATAGGGCAAGGAAAGCAAGAAAAAACATTCCAAGAATCAGTATTTGTCTTCAGACATACATGATTCCCAAGTGCAGAATCTGATCTCAAGTATAGCTGGGCAGAAGGTGAATTATAGCCAGAAAAGGAAATAAAGCACTTGATTTCAGAATTTACTTTCTTTCTTTTTCCCAAGGTTCCAGTGATGCACAAAAAAGAAGCATAAATATAGGCTCTCAGCTATACTTTCATGAGTATTCATGCTGCTCCCAACAAAGCAGTAAAGCTACAGACTCAAACATGGATCGCTGCTAAGTCATCTGTTTTCATGCCAAAGCAGTGGTCTAGTCACAGAGGAGGAGCAATTGCAATTAGCATGCTCACGACCAAAATGCTAACTTCTGAAATAACAACATGCTTTCTTCTAACTTGCTTCCAAAGAAGGTGTATCTAACACAACAGAGAAGGGCAGGGGTCAAAAATCCTTTTCCTGGGCCCGCAAAGGAGTTTATTCATACAGTTGTAAGGCTAGGTTGTTCACTGTTAATGTATAATTGTTATATATATTGTATATGTTAACCAGGGTAAGGCAAATATCCTCCAACACATGTTCTCAGCTCCAAGTGCCAAAGAGAAACTGATGGATGTCCCAAATATATACAAGAGTGTACAAGTATCACCCTGATGGTTCGACTTCATTTGAGTTTAATTTCTTCTTATGATGATGTGTGTCCTTCTCTCTGTGGCTGAATGAGGCTAATGGTTACAAACTCCTAGAAGACCGATTCAGGCTCAACATTAGGAAAAACTTCTTCACAGTCAGGATGTCCAGATTGTGGAAGAAGCTCCCTCCAGAGGTGGTACAGTCGCCTACCCTGGAAACCTTCAAGAGACTAGACAGTCACCTTGCTGGGGTCACCTGACCCCCAGTTATCTGTCCTGCTTGGTGCAGGGGGCTGGACTCGATGATCTTCTAAGGTCCCTTCCAGCCTTACAATCTATGAATAATAGGGGTCAATATTTGTGAGCAAATCATTCTAAACCACATTTCCATCCCACCATGTTTTTACCCCTCCTCGTTTCCCTTCCATATTTATATGAACAGGTTTTGCTGACACAAATGCTTTGGGAGGAGCTTGTATTTGTGCAAATCTGTATTTATCTTTACTTGGAAATCTTGTTTGCTTTAGCAACAGAAAAGAAAATATTAAGTAAAACTCTACTATTAACAAGTAAGAGATTTTGCTTTCATTGATGCATACCTCTGTAGCCAGACAGAAAGAAACCAAAATAATTTTCAATCCACAACATAATACCATGGAAAAAAAAGTTTAAAATATTTTACAAAATCTCTATTGCTGATGTAGCTGTGACAGGTTCAGGTCCCAGAGGTGGCTGTGATGCCCCCTGGTGGCCACTCAATTCCTGCCCTGGCTCTAACCCTAGGGGCTCTCACCTCCTTTACTCACCCACCATGACTTTGATGTTAATATTTGGAAAGGAGGGAGGCTACCTGAGGGTCTTAGAGTGAGCTTGCCATGCAGTGTTGGGCTTCAACCTTCTTGGCCTCCCACCCTTTTTTTACTTATTGCTGAGCCCGCTAGCTATAGTCCACTGACCAGACCAAGCTTTGGGGTTCCCAACTTCTTGTCTGCCTTCCAAGGTCTTATCTCTGCCCTCTCTTGGGCTGCTGAGCCTCCCAAGGGGTGTGAGCACTGTGAGGGGGGTAGACAAGGGAGGGCATATGAGAGGGGGCAAGTGGTTCCAGGAACAAGTGGCAAGGTGCAGAGGTCCAGACACTTGGCTCCCTTGCTGCCTGGTTCCTGCCATTGTTTGCCCCACAGCAGTGGGGGTGGGGAGAAGAGACAAATTTAAGATGACCCTCCAATAATTTGACTCTAGATATGGAAATTTATAACAATTGTTCCATGGCTAGAATCTAATTATTGTGTGGGTCTTCTTAAATTTGAAGCTGTCTTGGAGTCAGGTAAAAATGATATATTCCCAACCCACCCCCTTTGTCAAACAATACATGTGAAGTTAACAGAGGAGTAAAAAGTAAAACCAGCAACCTAGCAAAGCAGACAAAAGGATTCAGCAAATCAAGTTGTTTTGCTGCAATAATTCACTCACTCCAGTTCATCACCTCTGCAGAGAGATGCCATTTCAGTATGCCTCAACCACTGCCACAATGACTCAAGTTAACTTCCCCTGTGTCTCATCCTGCAATAGGAGTTACCTCTCTCAACGTGGCAGATTTCTGTGGATTGATATCTTGATACCAGCACAGTGCCTATTACATTTCCCCCCGCTTTCTCCTTGCTAATGTTAACCAGTGTTTTAATCCATCCCCATTCAACTTTGCTGCAGTGGCACCCTGTGTATAAAATAAAATCTTTAAATTCTCTTACCGCCACATATATAGTACCTGTAAATATTGCAGGAACATTTGAGCTTATCTAAAATTGACAACTTACTTCTGCTTTTTGGGCCATTGTGGAATTGCTGTGCAAAATATATATATAGTTATGCAGTGTCAGACATGCAACATCAATTCTAAATAAACATGAGGTCACAAAGCTCACATTCTCAAAGCTGTTATAGAAAATTGCAGGCTTCATCCAATTCCAAATCCCAAAGCTCACTTAAAAGCTCTAACCATATAATTAAATGTGGGTCAGTTTAAAAGTAGAGCATTCTTGTCAAGCTTTATACAACAACTTAGTAGTGCTGGTCTCTTGTATTGGAGGGCTGACAGAATGTGGTTAAAACCAGGGTCTTCCTGGTAAAAGAAGTGTTAATATGTAGGAAAAAGGTACAATGTTGTAGGACATACTTTAACAATAAATAAGTCAATCCATGGGGTTCTTTTTTCAAATAGAATTGTGTAGACGTCGAATTAAATTTATCTTTAGCGTAACTCCATTGATGTCTCATGGACTTACACCAAGGAATATTTTAGCCCAAAGTGGCTGAACTACATTTGGAAAAATACCTTTCTATTCCACCCCCCACCCCCCCAAAAAAAAAATTCTGCTACGCAGAGGGAAATCTTTCTTATCAGGCTCTCACATCTTCAGTTCTGTCTTGAAAATTTCCCCTGGCTTTTTCCCCCCTGCTAACCATTCCTCATGACAGCGGGGCTGGATCTCTTGTCATTTTACTCCAGTTTTGCAGGAGTATAAACCTACTGACTTCAAAGGACTTTAATCAGCTATACTTCTCTGTAAATGGGCATCAGAACTGGACGTAGGTTTTTAAGTCATTCTACTTTTAAAAATATGAGAGGCTCTGACAATAATTCTGTAAGTTCACTTGGGGCAGGTATACCTAGAGAGCCTTTCTACTTGTACAATGCATTTTTTAAAGCTAGGTAACAGAAAGTATAATCATGCTACATTTTTAACCATAATAAATATCCCATTAAGTTGGAATAAGACAGAACAGAACATTGAATCCCACATACACTGATGAAAAAAGTTAACTCAGAAAAGGATGAAACAGCCCTTAAAGAGAGCTGGCAGATCCTCCACTGACTACAGCAGAGCTAGGTTGATATTCACCAACTGAGAATGTGGCTGATTATCTTCTGAGAAATAAATTAATTGCTTTTAACTTTGTTTTGTGTTTCCCTTCTTTGAGGCTTTAATACATTCAGTCAAGCAAATGATAATGTCTACCTGAGGGTGCAAGCGTAAGGGAAGGCCAAGACTGGTAGGATGCTATTTAGAGGTTTTCAGTACAGTTTGTTTTGTACCTCTGATGATGATATAACAAGCAGGCTGAGCTACTTGTTAGCTTAAAGAAATAGTATAATAAATTAGTGAACCTGTATTCATGCACCTAGAAAACCAGAAATGAAACTTATATGAATGTTACATTTTTGGTATTTGAAAAAGGTCACATTTTTAAAGACATTCTTGCTTACCTCATTAAGGCTGGCTTGAGAAGGCTACACGTGAGGTAATGCCAGAAAAGAAGTAGAAAATAACAGAGATCTTGCCAGGGTTCTGATAATGATGATGGTTATGGAGGAGGATTTGTATTACAATAGCAATGACAAGCCCCAGTGATGGACTTGACCCCACTGTGCTAGATGCTATAGAAATGCAGAAAAAAAATGACGACTCAAAGTAAAGAATCTTTCTTCTTACGACTCCTTGCAGACCCACGAAGGTTGGATAGCTCAGATGAGAGATGAAGCTCATCTATCATTAGATAACTATTCATAAGTTCCATGTTAAAAACATGGAACAAAAAACAAACAAATCAAAAATCAAATCAAAACAAAACAAAAATCTGACCTCTGTGATATGCAAGCTGTCCAATGATAACTAACAAACACACATGCACACCCCACTCAAAAACCACAGATGGAAGGGTTACTTCTGCAGTCCTTCTATTGAATACAATGAGTTTTACATAGAGGAAGCTGATATTTTGTAATAAAAATATATGTAAAGGGCCAACCATAGCCCACAGAATAACATTCAAAACTGTTCTCTCCAATCTTGCATGCCTATGCCTCTAGCTTCTCGTTGACAGTAGATACCCACTTTCAGTTCATTTCAGACCTAGACATACATAAACAGCTCAGTAATTGGTATTAAACCTCACTAAGTAAACCATCCATAATAATCTGGTCATTGGCCAGCCCAGACCTGATCTCAAGCAAAACTTAGAAGTGCCACTCATATTTATACAACTGTACCTATGATTTATTATTTCTTTTGGTGCTCATTCTATTTCAGAATTAAATTACAGTGCTTTTAAGCATTATAATATTACACTGTTGTACTCACAGTATAAAACACAGTTTGCATACTGTGAATGTAGGAGTAATATATACACATATAAATGCTGAGGAAAATATAAAATACAGACAGAAAATGTAACTTAAAATATGAATGTTGTTTATACTGTGGAAGTTTGGACTTACCTGAGGTTTCTGTAGTCACATATATAGTTCATGTAGAACTCATATTTTTTTAAAGAAAATCTTCAGGAGGCTAATTCTTTATCCCAGAGTCAAGCAGCATCTTAGAAAGTAAAGCATTACCTATCTTGCCTTAACTTATCCAGATACATTTATTGGAATCTTACACCTATGGGTATATGCAGACATTACCCTTAGATGGACCTAACCCTAGTTAGGTAGATCTAAGAATCAATCTGTCCAGATATTTGGGGAGGTTAAATTGGGCAAAAACATCATCTGGCCAAGCCTAATTTAGTTCACCTGAGGAGGTGAACTAAGTTAGATCAGGAGTGGGTTAGCCCAGTCTACTGAACATGCATATATGTCTGAAGTGTAGCACCAAGGGCTGGGAAAGCACAGCCACTCACCCCAGCTCCAGTGCTGTGCTCTTCCTACCCTGCCCCCAACCCAACTAGGCTATTTGTAGCTCTCCAATTCACCAACCCCCACATGGACAACTTCCCCCTACCCCAGACCTACCAACCCTCCACTCCACAGGCCCACCAGTCTGCCCCAGTGCAGCCAACCGCACCACTTGGACCCCCAAATCCTGCTTGCCCCACCTTCCACCCCAAGTTACTTGCATTGGGTTCCCAGCATGGCTCCCAGCACCAGCAAGGGTGTATACAAGCTGCATCCAGTCCACAATCACACATCTTAAAAATAAGTTGTGAGATCATAGATTGGGTACGGTGAACAATGGCACATACTCCAAGTCTAAAAATTGAAGCTAATGATTTGAACTGTCTGAAGACCGACATTAATGATAAGGCCTGTATGTATCACTCTATAACTTGTTCATTTGCTTCTAAAAGGGATTTCTGTCATTTCTTTGGGCTTAATTATGCACACGGTGCTGTGTTAATCTAACCGTCAGCCTCTTCTAAACAAAGTGAATCATGCTAAATTCCATATGAGATTCTGTTTTGGGGTTTTTTTTTTTATGAATAAATGCCTACTAAAACCTGAAGGTCAGAAGTGCAAGCTGGTCAGATTTTGCCCACTAAAATGAAGAAGTTAATTTGCATCTACAGTTATTGCAACTACACATACAATTTCAATGATGGGATGCACAAGGAAATGCTTTGACATCTAATTGGCCACCTGTACATGTAATTAGCACATATACATGAATAACCATGATAAATTTTACATGTAGATATTGTGTGCTTGCAATTTTCATGCCCCTTTCTAAAATATCTGGCCCTTCTCTATAATACCTGACTACAAAACCTCTGTTCATTTGATGTGCTTGAATATACACATACCTTCAAATATGGTAGGTGGCTGGATTTATCTACTACACTGGTATTGGTATTAAACTAATTAAATTAAATAAAAAACAGGCAAAGAACACTATTCATTCTCTCATCTTACTCATGTTTCTACATGCTAATATATGAAACTGTCCTAAACTAAACTTGGATTTTATGCTTCAGTACATACCAAATGTATTCATTTACATTTCCTCTTTGACTATCCCATACCTTTTACAGACCTGCACAGAGTAACAAACAGAATACGCTACTAAATCTGATTATTCAAACATTTTCATTTAAACCTATTTTATGGAAAATCTGAGCTGTAGTTTTCCCTTGTGCAAATATTTCACACTTTCGATTACTGAAGATTAAAGACAGCCTAGCCTAACTGCAACACTTGAGCAGTCTTGGTATTCTATAAGAATTGATTCATGTCTTAACTGTAGTATTATCACTGTATAATAGCATTGTCATCTAGGAAAAATAGAACTGAAAGCAGAGGCAATGACTAAGATCCATCACACAAATCAAAACAACTGAAGGCTATTTAAATGTGGGCCTCTAATAAGCAATCATTAGATGGTCTTTCAGTTTCAAATGCACAATAATAACTTCTTCCCAGCTCAGCAGTCAGATATGTTTTCTACCCAGGAAAAAAACCCCAAGAACATTTGTACTGGGCAACTTCCATTTCCACATGCAATTCCAATCTAACAAGACTTTTAAAGGCAAGCGAGCTGCTCAAAATTTTCATTTCTATAGTCAAGGAAAGAATCTGGTATTAAGTGTTCCACTTCCTCGAATACACCAGTTCACCGTAGCCTAATCCATATATTTTATGCAAGGATGAAAGGTGTGGCTCTTATCTGTCAACACAACTGGAAGTGAATATAAAACCATCAATGATGTAGACCTAGTGTTGTTGCATAGCACCCATAAGCTTGAATGGCTTAGTAGACTAACTATAGGTTTTCTATTTACAGGATGCAGATATATTCAACCTCACTGAAACTGTCTGGATGTAACTGAGTGCAGATCCATGTTCTCAGTGCATTAGATGGCAACTCAACTTCGGGTATCTTCATGATGATTAACTTTGAGAACTGTGGATGTGGTGGTTTGAGAGAGTGATAAAATATCACAGCCTTGAGCCAACAGCAGGGCCTTTGTAGCTTACAAGATAAAAGTGCTTCCTCTCTTAATTTACAACCAGACCTTCAAAAGACCTTATTTCACATTTAAGAACCAACATAAAATACCAAGCTAAATATGGCTGTTAGATCCAGGCAGGACCTTTTGGCACAACCCTAAGGTGCAATGTATCTTTTTCCCCTACAAGGGTGTGTGCCCCAAGTCTCACTCTAGCCTATATTAATTAGCATGCAGTATGAATACTAATAATAGAAAGATATGATGTTGGTCCAACCCAACAAGCTGACTCCTCCAAGCAGCCTCTTAAATTTCAGTGCGACTGCTCATGTGAGTACTATGCATTACACAAGTACAAGATCTGCAAGATTGAAGGTATCAGTCCGTCCATAAAAAAACAACTGGAACAAAAAAAAGGCATGCAATAACTTACATTTTCAGTCCAAATTTTGTAACTGAATGGAAACAGTTAAAATCAGGAGTATATTGGATCAAAAGCATCTAAATGCTGATGCTAAATCAGTATGATCTTTTTAAGACGGTTATAAAATATTCTTCTAGCATCTGAATTATTAAAATCCCTTTATGCAAAGATATATTATCTATGTGGTTCAGTGATCCTAACTGTGTGCAACAAATATTTATTAAAGTAGGCTAGGTTCACCTTTGATAAAACCACTGAACAAATTATTACTTTCATCTATTTCTTTCATGTGATTATTGCCATTGGAAACAAATGCTTAAACTTTCTTATGCTTTTTGTAAATATTGAACTAGATTTTCAGAGATGGACAGGAATCTACGCACACACATCTACAGCTTGTATCATACCCAAATGCCACATAATTGTCATATTTTATAAAATGACCTAATATGACTCAAATGATCCAATATGAAATTGGGCCCCTTTGTACATTACAGGTCGCACACATATAAAATGTATTTTAAAATATGACATGATTACACATAATAATCAATGATACCACGTGCACATAGAAGGACTTTTTTGTGCTGGGTAGCTGAACACCTAAATTAGATAAATGCAAATGACTGTTTATGTTTTCTGCACCTAATCTGGACAGTACACCCCACATTCTGGTAATCATTTCCTTGCATTTTTGCAGAAGTGTGAAACATCCTGGACTATAAGCAAATTATATTGCTGTGGATTTGTGAAATTGTGATGATGATGATAATAACAGTAAATTCTATAGCACTTTTTCCTCTTCCAAACGTTTTAGACACCGCATCTAATTAATGCTCATAGTGCTCCTGGATGATGGTTACCTGCCATTAGACACCTTAGAAAAGACATATTAAAATGCCTAAAACAGGAATTAAAGTAAATACATTATCCCCTTTTATAGCTGGGGAAAGTGAAGCAGAGAGGTTATGTGATTTGTTGAAACCAGGCAAAGAATTCACGGTAGACCCAGATTCCTGAGTTTGGCGTAAGAATGAATATCATGAGCCTGACAGAAAAGACAGCTGAATTAACAGAAGTCTGTTAATTGTATTCAATGGAAGTCTATCAATTGAATTCCAATGAGTCCTGGGTCAAGGTCCAAGTTCCCAGTACTGGAATGACTATGCAAATTAATATTTTATAGCATGTTAAGGGTATGCTAATACCGATGTTAAGCTTGTTAGCATGTGTAGTGCATTTGTGCTTCGTAAACAATACGGGTTCTTGTCTTTTGTGTGCATTTCCTCAGGCAATCACATTTCAGCCCTTAATGTGAAAAACTGAACTGTTGGGAAAAAAAGAGAAAGAACCTTCCTCCATTTTGGATATTAGTTTTAATTCTTATCTCTAGATAAAGAACAGTAGTGTAGGTGTGTAATTGGGGACTGTTCATTTAGGAAACTCCTCCTTTCACTTGGATGGCTGTTTCTATTTCTTATTTCTTCACTGCCAGAACAAGTTTGGTTCCCTTCAACACTCTTTAAATAAGAATATATGGTTTGGGCTTCAAATCTCAGATCTCTACACTAGCACCAGGCTGGAATGAACATTAATAGTGAAACGGGGAATAAACAAACTACACTGAAAGAAAACAGGTAGATGATGAAAAGTGAGTGAGAATCAGAATGAGCTATAAAGTAAGATATATTGTGGTGTCTGTCTCTCTTCCTACCTCTCTTTGCTTTGATTAGATGTACTGGGATTTGTTGCAGTCTCTCATTCTTCTCCCATTTATTGAGCAGTATTTGTCTCTCCACAACCATTCATTTAGCCTTCCTCTGGGTCACATGATGTCCTAACAACAAGATGCAAAGTCTCTTAGTAAAATATGTTGATTTGTTTTTTTCAAAAATTACACATGCACAGAAATGAGTTACATCTCTATGTATACTTGTAGGCAACTAAAGCAAAAACTTCTGCTTTGATATTTTACTTCAAGGAAGTCACTATAAATACGGTAAAATAACAAGCATTTGAGTTTTTAATAACTGAAGCTTATGTTTGTCCCAAGGGAGAGCAGAGGAAAGAACCCCAAACAATAAATGGGGAACCCCTAGGGTGGGAACCATGCATAAAAAAAGAAACAAACACAAAAATAACTCAAGGAACATACTTACCAGCAACATGACCCGCAGTGCAGCCAGAGTGAGAAAGGAAAGCCGCGTGGGTTGTAAGTCATGCCTTCATCCGGCTGAAGCCAGCCGGTGACGTCATCAGCCATCACCGGCCATCGGGGATAAGGCGGACCACTGGGGAGGATGGCAGATGGAGGGGAGCAGAGTTGGGGAAGACTCCGATACTGGACGCCATTTGGGATACTCCCAGGGAGAAAGCCAGCAGGGGCTCTCTGCACCAGTGGAGAACAGCGTGGTGAGGAGGCTGAGGAGCCAGAAGAGGCTCTCTACACCAACAAAGGTGGGAGCATCGGGGGAATGTGGGAGGCAGAGGAGACTCTCCCTCTGGGACGTAACAGAAGGGAGCGGCAAGAGGAGCTGCGGAGCAGGACAACAAGAGGCTGGGTGCCAGCTCATAATATAAGAAGTGGCCAGACTCTTGAGGAGGTGCCGCAGGGCACTGGAAGTCCCCAGCAGCAGAAAAGGGGAGCAGCGCCACATACCACACTTGGCGGAGTGAGGGGAGAAACAACCCAGGGCAAAGGGCAATGGTCTACCCTGGCCCTACAATGGGCCAAACCCCAGTGGGATCATAGGGAGCACGGATTGCTCTGTTACTCCAGCAGAAGGGCAGGGGAAAGAGCCTGGCAGGCCCTTCCCAACTTAGTTTGTGTTGGGTTTTTTTGTTTCCCCCTTTTGGAGCAGTTGAGAAGTAGGGCATGGTGGTGCAGGCAGGATAGCTATATCATATCTTCTGTTGTCCTCCATCTTTTATTTTGAGCACAGGTTAGATTTAGGGACTTGGGCGGAGACTGCCTTGGGACAGGAGGAAGTGATTCCTGTAGCCCTACAGCCAACTGAGTGAGTTATCCCGGGAAGCAGGACCTAGGGTGGGAGAGGGCTATGAAGACCACCACGCCAAGAAGTACAACATCATCGGAAGTATGGCCGAGAAGATCAGGTGACCTGCCGAAGGTTGGCGTGAGGTTGGGGCGTAGGGGAGTTGGAACCCCATGGACGACTGCCGGGTGGACTCCCTGCCACAGAGGAGCCCTGGGCGGTCATCCCCCCCACTGGTATAACATTCAAAGTCATGGCAGGAGAGACCGGGGGAGACCACCCCCAGGTGATAAACACCTACCCACCAGCCTACAGAAGACTGTAGGATGTCCGCTACCAGCCGTCCGGACCAAGGCCGCACGTAACCGAATGTTCGAGGCCAGGCAGGCACAATGTTATAATCCCATATGTATAATGGTGTATATATTCATGTGTT
This sequence comes from Alligator mississippiensis, assembly GCF_030867095.1. Taxonomy (NCBI): domain Eukaryota; kingdom Metazoa; phylum Chordata; order Crocodylia; family Alligatoridae; genus Alligator; species Alligator mississippiensis. The sequence goes on along the minus strand of NC_081833.1, from coordinate 63,615,104 downwards.
GGTCTTTGATACCCCATTAAAAATACCTTGTAGCTGTTTGACTATAAAAAGTTTGAGTACCACAGTGCAGTTTTGAAGCCTTCATCTTTGGTAGTGATTTTACAGCTAATGGCATAGAGTTCTCTCTTCTGTTTCTCACCATCTTAGAATGTCCTTATAACATTGAGGAACTTAAAAGTATTAGTCAGTTGTCTTAACATTGAGCTTCAAAATATATAACATATTATTAATTAAATATAAACAAAGCATAAACTTTGCCCCAGTATGTGAGTTTATGATGACTGGTTTGTCAGCTATATTGAAACCATTTTCAGTTTCACCTCTTTGGGCCTTTTACAATGGCTTCCAAGAAACTATGCCATGCATTCCATAGTCTGTATTTCCAAGTCTACTAAGGAGAACTTTTCCTTCTCCCTATGTGTTGAGCTTTCTACCCCAAACATATACACAAAGTTGAATTTGAAGCTCACAAGAAATGGAAACTTGGACAAACAACTAGGGAGGAATATTAGAGTACTAGTCGGGCATGCAGGGATGAAGTCAGGAAGGCCAAAGCACAGTTGGACTTTTAGCTAGCAAGAGATATGAAAGGTAACAAGAAGGGTTTCTGTAAGTATGCCAGTAACAAGAGGAAGGTCAGGGAAAGTGTGGGTCCCTTAATGAATGGGGGAGGCAACCTAAAGACAGATGATGTGGAAAAGGCTGAAGTGCTCAATGCCTTTTCATCTCAGCCTTCACAGGCAAGTTCAGCTCCCAGATTACTGCACCTGACAGCACAATTTTGGAGGAAGTGAGTAGCCAATAGTGGCAAAAGAACACATTAGGGACTGTTTAGAAAAGAAGGACATGTACAAGGCCAGATGGGATGCACACAAGGGTGCTGAGGTAGTTGGCTAATGTGATTGCAGAACTGCTGGCCATCATCTTTGAAAACTCATGGCAATCAGGAGAGGTCCCAGTGATTGGAAAATGGCAAACTTAGTGCCCATATTTTAGAAAGGGAAAAAGGAGCATTCAGGGAACTACAGACCGGTCACCTTCACCTTAGTCCCTGGAAGAAATAAAGGAGCAGATCCTCAAGGAATCTATTTCTAAACACTTGGAAGAGAAGAAGGTGATTAGGAGCAGTCATGATGGGTTCACCAAAGGCAAGTCATGCCTGACCAACTTGATTCCTTTCTATGATGAGACAACTGGCAGTGTGGATATGGGGAGACCAATGGATGTGGTATACCTTGATTTTAGAAAGGCTTTTGATACAGTCTCCCATAACATTCTCCCAGGCAACCTAAGAAAGCACGGGCTGGATGAATGAACTGTTAGGTGAATAGAAAACTGGCTGGATCATCAGGGTCAGAGGGCAGTAATTAATGGTTCAATATCTAGTTGGCAGCCAGTATCCAGTGGAGTCCCCCCAGGGGTCGGTCCTGGGGCCGGTTTTGTTCAATCCCCCCATTAATGACTTGGAAGATAGCATAGAGGGCACCCTCAGCAAGTCTGCAGATGACACCAAGCTGGGAGGAGTAGTAGATATACTGAACAGTAGGGTTAGGTTCAGAGTGACCTAGACAAATTGATTTGGCCAAAAGAAATCTCATGAGGTTCAACAATGACAAGTCCTGCACTTAGGACAGAATAACCCCATGCACTGGTTCAGGCTGGAGGCTGACTGGCTGGGCAGCAACTCCGCAGAAAAAGACCTGAGGGTTACGGTGGAAAATAAGCTGAATATGAGCTAACAGTGTGCCCTTGTTTCCAAGAAGGCTAACAGCATACTGGGCTGCATTGATAGGAGTGTTGCCAGCAGGTAAAGGGAAGTGATTGTTCCCTTCTATTCAGCACTGGTAAGGCCACATCTGGAGAAATGTGTTCAATTTTGGGCCCCCCACTACAGAAAGAATGTGCCCAAGTTGGAGAGAGTCCAGGGGAGTGGGAGGGAACTGGGCTTATTTAGTCTAGAGAAGAGGAGACTAAGAGGGTATTTAATAGTAGCCTTCAACTACCTGAAGTCGGGTTTGAAAGAGGATGGAGCTAAACTGTTCTCAGTGGTGACAGATGACAGAACAAGAAGCATCGATCTCAAGTTGCAGCAAGGGAAGTTTAAGTTAGATATTAGGAAAAATGTTCTCAGTAAGAGGGTAGTAAAACACTGGAACAGGCTATCCAGAGAGGTTGTGGACTCTCCATTCTGAAGGTTTTTATGACCTAGCTAGACAAAGCCTTGGCTGGGATGATCTAGTTGGGGCAGGTCCTGCTTTGAGCAGGGGTTGGTCTAGATGACCTGAGGTCCCTTCCAACCATATTTTTTCTATGGTTTCTGTGATTTGTACAGCGAGCAGCAAATTGGTTTAAATAGGCAATGATGTCTCTTCTTCTGTGTGGGAATTGCTAGATAGTACAGAGAGCCAGCTGATTTTAGTGGGAGTTTAGGGTACATAAAATGCAGGAACCAATCCTGAATCAGAAAAAATGAGCGGACCAATTGGGTTGTCAGTTACCACCTGTAAGTCAATGGTTTGCAGCTGAGAACTGAAGTTGACATGAATTGCGTTCTACCTATTGCTGTCCCCCTCCTCCCACAATAAGGTCAGAATAGATCTGGGATGGTGGGAAAAGTTTCTTCTTATGAATGTCTCATCTAATTCAGAAGTTCTCTCTCACACATTCATTGGCACACTGAGCTTTTCAGACCAGGGAAGGTCCTTTCCCCTGCTAGTCGAGCTGAATTCTCCCTGGGAGTTTTGCCTGGCTAATGAGTGAGCTGGATGATCTAAAGCCACCCTTGGTGGGATGTAAAAGCTGTGAGCCTACTCCCATTGATCTCAAAGGATGAGCAACACACAGTTCATTAGTCCAGATTTACACCAGCAAACGTGAAATTAGAATTTGGCCCACTAAATTAATTTCCTATAAATATAGGAAATTGTTACCAATGGTATTGTTATAAAAGAAGCCATTAGTAAGTATTGTATCCAGTAGACACCCTACAGTGACAAAATAAAATGCAGTTACAGTTTAAAGGGATAAGATCCCTTGACATAATTAATACTTCTGATCAGAATCATCATCCCCAGTGTTTACCCCCAACACACACACACACACACACACGGGAAAGAAAAAAAATCCTCATTATCCTGTTATCATCACCTTATTTTATCCCCAAACTTTTAATATAGCTATATCCTCTTCTCTGAATATCCAGGATAGACAATATGGCCAACAGTACAGGTCCAAGCAGAATTTGGCCTAAGGGATTAAGCTTGTAACGTTACCCCTCATTCTGGTTTCAATAAGTGATAGAAGCATGGTTGGTATTTTTCCATTTCTGTGGCATCACACCTGTAACACTTAATATATTCTATTAAATATAAAACTGCATTTTCTATTTTCAAGCTTCCAGTGAAAGGTAAGTGTAATATTTGTGTTACTGCTGACCTTGCACTTTGCAACGTCACTCATGTGTGTGGAATCTGGCAAGTACCATCTGTTTGAAAAGATAAATGTGTCAACATTAAGCATCAGATATTCAAGAGTGCTTTATACAGACACCTAAATGGGAATGAACTGACCAAAACTTCCAAGTGTTTTGTTCCTAGTAGCTCTAACAGTGCTAAGTGAGAACTGCTTTGAGCGAAGGAGTGTCATCAAGTACTTAAATGGGAGCTACTACACACACAGATATTTTAAAAATCTGGCCCTGAAGGCAGCTAATGAGAACTGTGTTGACTGCAACTATAATTCATACTGGTTATCACCTGCATCAGTCAGTGGGATTGAAGTCAATGGGACAGTTCAGGTAAGAGGGCTCAATAATTGGTCATGACCTTGGTGTGGGCTGGGTCCAGTGGTTTCTAGAGTAAAAAAAAAATCATAAAAATAATCATTAGCAATCACTTGCAAAACAAGATTAAGTAGCACTGAACATATATTACAATAGAGCTGGAGTGATGCTAAATCCATGATGGCCTACAAAATATACCCCTCATTATTCCCCAACACCATTACTTCCAAGTAGGTGCATGTATACATAGATCTATCCACACGCTTTACTGCTGGCCAGTAATTTTTTGGCATCATTAACACTGAAAAATGTTAATGTTTCTAACTGAAAATTGGTGGCAGAAAAAGATTAGCTTTGACAACGTTTCTAATAAAAACATTCAAATTGGTAGTTTTAACATTAAAAAATACACTTCTAGGTAAAATGCATTTAAAAACTAAAATAATCGTAATAATTATAAAATCAGAAAATTAAAGTTGGAAGGGACCTCAGGAGGTCACATCTAGCCTAACCCCCTGCTCAAAGCAGGACCAACCCCCACCTAGATCAGCCCAGCCAAAGCTTTGTCTAGCCAGGTCTTAAAAACCTCCAAGGATGGAGGTTGCACCACCTCTCTGGGTACCTGTTCCAGTGTTTACTACCCTCCTAGTGAGAAAGCTCTTCCTAATATGTAACCTAAACTTCCTAACCTAAACTAACCTGAACTATAAAATTAAAATGAAACATTTTGAAATGATCTAAGTGAATTGGTTTGGCCAGAAGTTAATTTTTTATTTCAGTTAATTGGCTCTTGATTTTTCTTATGTATTGCCTTTATTTGTTTATTTATTCTTATATGAACTCTTATCTGTTTATATTTAAAGATGTTGACTTTTTGTGCCAATTCACAGTGGGAACATTTTCAAAATCTCAGGCATTTTCCTGAGATGGGAAAACCATTTCCCACACAGCCCGTGTCTTCTGCTCATTTTTTACCTGCTTATAATTACAGCAAGTTTTGATACAACATGTTCAATTTATGGTGGCAAAAACCTGAATGTAGGAGCAAAATATTTCCTCATATATTGTTTACTATAGGATGTATATGCCATGCTCTCTGCACCTTCCTCCTATTGTATGGATGTGCTGAGACACTATGTTCAAGTATCTCCCATTCTGTTTGCATAGTTATGTATCAAGTCATTTCTTAGGACAGATGTTCTCACAATGTCTCATATGTTTACTCTCCTTTCCCCGAGGGAGTCTCTTCTTATAGATTTCCTGATGTTTTCCTTTTGAAGCAGAGAGACTAGTCGCATACCAACAAGGATTTTCTGTCCATGCTACCTCCAGGTTGCTGTTTCCCCTGCCATGCAGCTGCATGATGACTACAGAGGGCACTGGTTCTGCCTATCTACCTCCATCCTGGCCTGCAGCTTTAAGACAAGTGTACTGCACCAGGAAAAAACTGGTACCACTTATTTTTTCACAGACCAAACAGAGACTGAATGGCAATGTTGAGCTACAAAAAGCATATCCATTCATATGTGTTTGCACATATACTTATGTCTTTAATTAGTTACACGGGCCTCATCTGCTGCATTGTAACAGGGCCTGTGGTTGACAGCGACAAGTGAGAGATTCTGGCGTGTCGTACTGCTATGAAATAAAGAAATCATCAAAACTGTTGATATCCAGATTAAGAGGTACTCGGGGGTATTAATTCTTCCAAAATAATTTCAAAGACTTAAAATCATGCAGTGAATATGATTAGCACCTTATTGGACAATCTTTATACCATTTCCCTCATTCTCTACACATCCCACGCCATTGTTTCTTACCATATGTGCCAGACTGAGCCAAACACTCCCTCTGGTAGCGTGCCAAACTACAGCAAATGAATCCAGATGCTGAATCCCCCGAGCTCAAGTATCTGACTGGAGTCCAAGCACTGCTTCTGCCTTGGGACCTCCAGCACATTCTTGTGGAGTAGATCCTCCTCTTAGCCACTCCCTTCTGAAAACTAATTCTCTTCAGATTCCTACTGTTGCTTAATCACACCCTTTTCCCAGAAACCCACCTCAGATTGAAGCTTTCTAGCTTACAATGCGTCTTCAGGAACCCAAGGTGGCGTAGCACAGAACGCACATTAGCACAGCACTGCTGTTTCTTTAATAGTGTGAGAAATGCAAACCACTCAGAAAATAAGACACATGCTGAATTCAATGCCCCTTGCCCTTTTCTTAAGAGATTGGGGCAAGGGAAATTGGGGGGGGGGGGGGATGTGTGTTGTGCAATGTGCTCATGCTTTGTCTCCTCCGATTTGTCCATCATTCATCTTCTTCAGTTCAGCCCTTTCTGTTGTCCCGGGCAAGTGTCCACTCATCTAGCAACTATGTAATTTTTAGTTTAAAGGGTAATGCAAGTAATGACAAATTATCCAGCAACAGCGAATTAGAAAATAGTGGGAAATTATCCCATAGATGAATTAACTAGAGTTTACCGTATTCCACCTTCAACCTGGTAACTATCCTGTAGATACATTGGGGGCATCTACACATGTGCTTTACTGAAGTTGACTAATTAGCTCCACAATAGCTTCATAGTTGGTTGGGTCGGAAGGGACCTGATCAGATCATCAAGTCCGACCCCCTGCCATGGCAGGAAAGAGTGCTGGGGTCACCGGCTAGGTGATTATCTAGCCTCCTTTTGAAGAGCCCCAGGATAGGAACGAGCACCAATTCCCTTGGAAGTTGGTTCCAGATCCTAGCTGCCCAGACTGTGAAGTACTGCTTCCTGATGTCCAGCCTGAACCTACTCTCGGTCAACTTGTGGCAGTTATTCCAATTACTCCTGGTAGTGCTCCCATTCCCCGCTGATCCCCCCCTCCCCCCCCCCCCGGTAACTTTATAGACAGCCACCAGATCCCCTCTCAGACTTCGCTTGTGGAGACTGAATAGGTTCAGGTCCCGTAGCCTGAAGTGCCATAAAGTGCCATAGTCTACATGTGCACTGGTATTGGGGGGCAGTACACTAATTAACTCTGTCATAGGATAGTACTATCAATGAAAGTACTCTCTTATAGTGGAGTACTTTACTGTGCTGAAATGCACATGTAGACAGTGACCAAGGGTGTAAATTGTAACCAGTCAGTCCCACCAGCCAGGGGCTTACAACACCCCGGCTCAAACTACTGCTGTCCTTGGTGCACATGTAGACACTGTGCTGGGGAGCAGTTGACTCTGCCGTGAACTGTGTCAGAGTTTAATCCATCACCCTAATTTCACGTTTAGATTCACAAATTACCTTACATCTAGGAGGAACAAGGGCGTAACTGAGTTCTTGTCCGTACAGAAAAATACATACTGACAGCAGGCATTCATGATGCAGCACTTTTCCATATACCAACTGTTTTACCGAGATTTCAGAACTCATGCATGAGTTCTTTAAATCATCATACCACAATAATCATCATGAAAAATACACTCAAAGAACTTGTAAAGTAAAAGGAAAGGTAATATTGGACCAAAGGCTTCAGATTGACAACTAGATAAAAAGTCAGCTCTTCACTGACACAGATTAAAATAGATTTCCAATTGGATTGTAATGAAGAAGTATGTACTTAGAGGGGAAAAAGTAGCTTTTTATAGCAAACTGAAGGATGACAACAAAGCTGTTAAGTAGGCTATAGAATTAATGGTAGTCTATTAGAAGCTGAATATTTATGAATGAAAGGTGTTAGATTTTAAGAGAATCTGACCAAAGACAAAAGATTGATAACTACATTATACAGCAATTACCAAGAGAATTATGATAAGGAACATGTTTCAAATGGGTGTGTATGTGACTTTTAAAATAACTTAATTCTATTTACATATCTTAGAGTGACAATTGCTTTAATGTTTGTTCAGTTTGCTGCACTTGTCTTATAAAAGTACTAGGTCTCTGTTAGCTTTACCTTTTGCATATCTTGTGGTTGCATATTCTCATTGTTGTCTCTGAACTAAAGCTAATTGGAAAATGGAATTTTATTTTGCCGCCACAGAAAAATTTGGTTTTCCAGGGACGGTGGCAGTGAAGGAATAGAAATCCAAATTGAAATATGCCCATCTACAAACTTCAGGTGAAGACAACAACTTTCCCTCAATAACACTGCATTGCCTTGTGGTACTTGTAGTTTGGCTGACTTAATGCCATCAGGCTCTGCTTTAATCCAGGATACTCACTAAACTACAGCTCCCAGAATACAGTCTGTGCAATCTCATGAATACCAAAACATGGTGCATCATTAGAAAGGTGGATCACAAGGGGAACATAGCCTATACAGAAGAATGGGAGCTTAAAACATGTGAACTGCAGCTCAGTTCAGGGTCCATGGTATTATTTCTGAATTGCTATGATAACCCCCCCCCCACCCCCTTTAGTTTATAAAGATTCAATTTTTCAACTAAAAGTCAATATTTTCTGTGGAAAACTGATGCATTTTCTGTGCAAAGCATGCATTGTTGAAAACATATTTTATCATCCAAAACAGGCAATAATTTTCCCAGCATTATTCTCAAACTTCAAGCCTGCCAATGTGCAAAATAAATTATTGCATTCTTGGACAAATCACCAAAAATATGGAGCTCTACTCTTTTTTCTTCACCATAGAATTTGTTTTTGAGGCCATGCCTCCACCGTACACGTTAAACAGATTGTCTAATCTGGTGGTTCTCAAACTCTATAGACACAAGGCAGCTCTCAACAGACTCGAGGCGCGCATCAGAAAATGCCAGCTTTTAGTTTTCACACTTTTTTTTTTTATTACCAAAAAACAACAGAGCAATTTTTCAGTTGCAAAGAGCTCAAAAAGACCACAATAGATCAGAATGTTTTAACACTGTAAGTCCCTATGTGAAAATTCTGGATTTATCTTGTGAATCATGTTTGCAGACCTAACAGTACTAACATTTTGTGGCACTACATCACCCTTGAAAGAATTTCAAGGCACTCCAGGGTGCCATGGCACCGTGGTTGAGAATCACTGCTGGGAATGGCTGGGAAGAGCCTGCCCCAAGTCAATTATTTCAAGCTCCTTTTCCCCTCACTCATTCACTCCACACACAATTCAATTTAGCTCCTTCCCCTCAGGGTTCAATAACTGCTTCATCTTCCCTACCCCTCACCTCCCTGGAACACAAATCAGGGGGCTCAAGTCCCACAGGTACTATGTTACTCTCTGTGAGACGAGAAGGTCATGTCTGGGAACAGACTGAGCTATTTCACTTTTTATTGACAGAAGAAGTAATGAACCTCCTAGCCAGTCAGGAATCCAGCGCTTCCTACTCTTCTCCTCCCTACTTCCTAGGCCCTTCATAGACAGTATAGCAGCATAATATCCCCCCAAGTAGGGGTCTGCACCGTTAAAACAGAGACAAGTTCCTAGGGAGGAAGCCAGGAGCTGACAGGTGTCCCAAGGTATGGAAGGGGTGAGGAGAAAGGAGGGTGAGCATGTACATGGAAAAGGGAGAGAGTGAGAACACTCCAGTGTCAACACTGACAAGTGCAGGGTGCTGCACCTGGGGAGGAAGAACCAGCAGCACACCTACAGGCTAGGGAACGCCCCTCTCAGAGCGCGGAGGCAGAGAAGGATCTTGGAATTATTATTGATGCCAAAATGAACATGGGCCAACAGTGTGGGGATGCAGTCAGGAAAGCCAACCACACCTTGTCATGCATCCACAGTTGCATCTCAAGCAGGTTCAAGGAGGTGATCTTCCACCTCTATGCAACACTGGTCAGGCCGCAGTTGGAATACTGTGTCCAGTTCTGGGCACCGCACTTCAGGAGTGCTGTGGACAGCATTGAGAGGGTCCAGAGGAGGGCCACTCACATGATCAGGGGTTAGCAGGGCAGACCCTACGAGGAGAGGCTGAGGGACCTGAACCTGTTCAGCCTTCACAAGAGAAGGCTGAGGGGGGATATAGTGGTCTGTTACAAACTAGTCAGAGGGGACCAGCAGGCATTGGGGGAGTCCTTGTTCCCCTGAGCACTACCAGGAGTGACTAGAAATAATGGTCACAAGCTGGCAGAGGGTAGATTCAAACTAGACTTCAGGAGGCGCTACTTCACAGTCAGGGCGCCTAGGACCTGGAACCAACTTCCAAGCTAAGTGGTGCTGGCTCTTACCCTGGGGGTCTTTAAGAAGAGGTTAGATGAACACCTTGCTGGGGTCATTTGACCCCAGTACTTTTTCCTGCCATGGCAGGGGGTTGGACTTGATGATCTGCTCAGGTCCCTTCCAACCCTACCAACTATGAAACTATGTAACTATGAAAATAAAATGCATAGGGATCCATGCAGCACAGCACCACCCATGGATCCTTGCAGAAGAACAGGGGATGGATAAATTGTATTGATGGAGGGCAGCTTACCCTCAGTTAACTAGATGTTCATTATAGAACTGTATTGCCCCTGAAACCCCAACTCTCAGGTGTAGCGATCACCAGGTTCAATAGCAGGCACGCTAAACCAAAAACTTCAAGTGAAGAGCAGTAGGCAACCTCTGTAGTCCCTTATTCTCTCTATCTAGTTAGCTGCACCTGAAGGACCATCTTCCAATTCCTAACTCCCTCAGCTTCCTGTAGAAAGCATCTTTAAACTTCTGTGAATTGAGTGGTAACCAATTTCAGAAGCTAATTTCTATATTAAAAGAGCTTACTTCCTTGCAGAGGGGTCAGGTAGCGGGGCTGGGGAATCAGCTAGGTAGTGACAAACCTGAGGCTACGCTGATCTGATTATCTCCTCACACCCCATGGCACACTTCAAAGGATCTAGTGGGATCCTGGTTGCAAATCACCTCCTCACAGGCAGGAGATGTTTCCCACTTTGTGGATCTAGGGCTCAAACTCTTGTTGACCCCATTGTCGGACACGGCAAATAGGCGTGCTGCTAAAGAAGGTGAACTATATGCACAGATTCATTGTATGCTAAAAGGAGCCTGTAGTGATCACGATGTCCTGGGTCTCTGTAGTTAAGGTGAATACAAAACTGTCTTTCTTTTCAATCTATACACACTTGCCACAGAGCATACAGAAGACTGCTTTGCAAAATACATTTTTTGTTGTATATCAGTAACTATGTGCTTTAACTTCAGCTCAATTTCTTCCACCCATACACACATTCACCATGGAATCCATCTCCAATTACAAAAGTACCACTGTCATTTTCTAAGACTCTTTCTAACACCACTGTTAAAAATACAGGAAAGAATACAGGAAATAATACATTCCTTGCTGTTTAGTCAGTAATAACGAACAGAATTTATGTGCATTTTTAGTATTGAATGACATGAAAAGACCTCTTAAATGCATATTATTGCAATAAGTATTTTCTGTGGAGAACTACAGCCATTAGAGCTAACTACAGATAGTCAAAAAGCCCAAGACTGAAACAATTCAATCTTCACAGGTTAGTCTAAGCTGTGTAGATTCAACTGATAAGCAAGTGAACAGACATCCACTTTTGATTCCAAAAATACAGCCACATGCCTGCAGTGGCCCAGGCCAGAAGCCTGGGGCACTATGGCATGCCTCCCTGCTCAGCTGGAGCAGATAACGTGCGCCAAACCTATCCTGCCCACCCTGCCGGGGGGCGGGGAAAAGAAAGGAGATAGGAGTTTACAGGGGAGGTGCAATGCATCCTGGGATGCTGGGGGACTATGGAGTTAACTTGAAACTGAAGGGGATCTGGGACAGAAGTTCAATAAACCGATTTACCTAAAACAGTTAAGTCTGAGACTACAACCATCCCGGTTTATCTTAAACCAGTTTCGGCCATTTTGAAAGTAGTTTATATGCACTAAACCTCCATTATGTTACAGATTTGAACTGGTTTCTGATCACTTACACTCATTTATGTGTAACTTCTGTCCCTAGCCTTTGTCTGTGTTATGATTTTACAGTTTTTTCCTGTTTCCATAAATCTAGCAACACTTAAGCATACTGTCAACTGAATAATTGTAGTTGCATATAAATATCAGATTATCAGTTTGTGTAGGCACCTAAACATTTTTTAAAAGGCACTAGATAGGAACAATTTCATATAACACATGACAATTTCTTATCTCCAAATATTTCTAGTGATAGTTTTAAGAATTCACAGTTCTTAAATATATCCTAGACATGTTAAGGACTAGGCTGTTACAGTCCTTTAACATGTAGAACTTCTGCGCTCCATCCCTTCCCCAAGCGTGTTCTACCCAACGCAGGAACAATCACCTTTGTGACAAAGGACAAGTCTTGGGAGGCAGGCTGCTTGGAATGTTGGAAATACTCTTTCAGGGCCAAACATTTAGATAGAAGTCGAGTTGGACCAACTTCACCTCTCAGTTTAGAGGGGTAAACTGGGTACATTATGCTTCCAGCTGACCTGTGTCTTACAGGACTAGAGAAGAAAGTCAGATGAGGATTGTTAGTTGCCAAGGAAATTAGGAGTGGTCTGGGACTCTAGCAAGTCCTGCTAGGAAACAAAGCTGAGTACGCTCGGATCTCTCTTTACGCTGCGAGGGTTGCGTTCCAAAAAAACCTTGCATAAAATGAATTTGCAAAAAGTGAACCCATTCTTACATGCAAGTAATAGGGATACGTACCAGCCTCCTTTTTTGCTTCATGGCTGGCTCAGAAGGACGTCTAGGTCGCTTAGGCGACATTAGAAGCACCAGAAGGTCGCTTAGACAACATTTCACTAAATTCAATAATAAAGGCAAATAGATTCTCTACAATACGAGTGCAAACAGCATAGCACCGCACGGAAAAATGGATGACGTGAGACTGAGGCAAGTGCGTGATGGCGTTGCATACCTGCCTCACTCACCCTCCCACAATGCTTCACTCACATCACTGCATAGCCGCATTGCAAGCTTCTTTGCATAAGATCGAATTTTTCTCGCACAAAGTGAGTTTTTGGTATAGATAAGGTTGTCGCATATAAGCAAATTCACACAAAACGAATTTGCATAGAGACCCGAGTGTATAAAAAGAACTCCCTTCTCTTTCATGGAGTTGCATTCTATTGATTTTTCTAATCCATTTTTTCCTCAACACAGAGCAAAACCAACCCCCCTTCCCCCCGCCCCAATTGAAATCTTGAAACCTTTCACAAAACAGGAAAATTACTTCCTACCTATCCACATTTGTGGCAACAGAATCACCTGTCAGGCTAGGGCTCATGCCTTCTTAATAATAAAGATTATAAAAAAAAAAAAAAATCACAAAGGGAAATAACTGCTAAATGATGCAAAGCTTGCTTCTAGTTTTTTTTTACGTTTGAATTCTGCATGTTTATAATGGCAGTATTTTTCATGTGTCAGTTTCCCTCAAATACCTCTCATTTATTATGAATACGCAAAGGAATATATAGCTGCGAGTTACTGTAACGAAAGCTTTTACAAGCCTGTTCAACAGACTACTGTAAGGCAGATGTGAAGCCAAACCTTTGTAAAGATAACCTCATACTCGGATTCAAAAGGGGCCTGATCCCATATGACACTGAGCACTCTCAACTCCTACTGACTTCAAGTGTGAAGATACACAAAAGCTATCACTCTGCTTCAAATGCCTATTAAGGATCACTCTCCAGCTCTCACACACTTTCATTCTCACTCCATCCCTTTCTGTATTACTACTTGTCATTCAACATCAAATGAGCTGTCTCAAATATTTGATAGCAACTAGTGGTTCTCAAACACATTTTCTTTCCCTAGAATGCTTTTAGAAGAAAATGTATTGGAACGTTAGTGTAGCGACTACTTGCAAAGTGGCTGAAGGGACAACATACACACAACTTATAAAAAAGCTTGGTGTCAACAAAACCCAACGTATTTTCAAGCTATGAAAAAAGAAGCCACATGATTTCCTGCTTCATTCCAGGGAAAAATTAGACTTCACCTTACAAAGTGTGGTAAGCTTATTTAATAAAAAAAAAAAGGTCTTGCTTGGTGATATGATAATATAGTGCAAGCAAACTCATTTATTTCATAGCGTGTCTACATGTCACTCTACATCGCACTACTGTGACACAGCAATCACGTGAGTCTACATGTGATCGGCAGCAACACTGACGTAGTGGCCCACTCCCCCCCATTTTAATGCACCACTACAGTGAAGCAGTGGTGAAAACTAACCATGCACATGACACAGTACAGACAGTTACTACGCCATCCTTTAGTACTTCCAAAAGGCACACCCATAGAGTAACATATGCCATAGCACTTTTCATCTGGCTGTCACAGAGCTTTACAAATACTATGATTTATAATGTTCAAGAATTAAAATACCTGTTTGGTAACTGGGTCAAATAAGACCTCATACTCAGATGAGATTAAAGGTACAATCTTACTTCTGCCCTACTGACAAATCTGGGAGTAGAATAAGAAACTCCAAATCCCTTTCAGAATTACTAGGCCCATTGCAAGTATATTTTTTGCCTACTTACCACCTTTTAGCAACATAAATTCCTATCACTAGCTGAGCTCTTTGGTGCTATAGGCTGCCTATAAATATACTGGCTTCTGTTCTAATTACAATGAATCAGAGCAGAATCAATTAATCAAGTCAGTTCCACATTCTAATTAGAATGCTCTAGCATCGCCTCATCATAGAGTGAGTTAGTTTAAGCACCCTATGGCCATTTTAAAACATTGGGGGTGGGGGAGTTTAATACATGTGACATTGTACCATTTTAATTAGAGCGGCTGTCAGGGAACTGCTCTAATTAAAACAGCCTCTTCCCATGCCTGAGCACATGTATAGGCACCCATAATGTCTATCCCTTTTTTTCCCTACTTTCTCCTCATTTAAGGCAGCTATACAGCATTACACATTCACTTCAGTCTTCTAGAGAATGAAAGGAGTGTTTCAGATCGTCAGCACTCCTCTACACGTGCAGGCAAAGGCATGATGGAATCTAATGTGCTGTCCACAAAATCGTGCTTCCTGCTATGCCATGTATGCATGGCAACAGGTATGATTGTGGATCAGAAATCACACCCCATCATGCCTTACGGCTGGTGCACCAGCAAGAAGCAAGTTCCTGTGGCTGGGACTCCCTCTCAACTGAAGGGCCTCCCAGCCCACCAAGTGCCCTTGTGGCTGGTTGACCACCGCTATCTCCCAGCCACGGGGGACCTCATGCACCCCTATTACTGGAAGACCACAGTTGCTATGATCTACAGGCCACAGGGGCATACCATGTACCCTGTGGCTGGGAGATCACAGCTGATATGACCTCCCAGTCAGAGGGGTGGCCCCCACACCCAGTCAGCTAATGCGGCTCCCAGCTGTGGGGGCAAGTGTCCCCACAGCTGGAAGCCAGCACCAGCTGGGAGCTGCTGGGCTCAGGAGTACATACGGACCTCCCCAGCTAGAAGCACTGATCAGCTGACAAGGCTCCTAGCTGTGGGGGCACAGGCTACACATGCAAACTAAAGCTGGACAGAAACCAGCTATAAAGTTATTACACATTTTCCAGCAATAATTTTATAGTGGGTTGTACCTTTTTAAGGCACCATAGTTCATTCAGACATGTAGCCAGTCTAAATTAATTGTGAAGTTCAACAAGTCATTGTGTAACGTATAACATGTAATTGTGTAATATATATAATGTAACATACATGCATTACACAGTGACCTAGTTACTTACAGAATTACACTCAGCTTCAGCCATTAAACGAGTTGTCCATGTCATGCCTTTTTCCCTTTAATTTCTTCAAAATTCTGCTGTGCGTAGTGACTGAAGCCTATGAAAGACTGCAGTTAAATCTTAGGCCTTAATTATTTTTCTACAGTTATTGCAGCAGATTGTTTTCAACCAGCAAAATTCCCAACAACACATCTCTGTAATATCTTAATTCCACAGTCACCTGTGGACATCTGCCTCTTATGCACTGCTATCACCTTCACTCCCCATCTGCATCCCAAATTTGCAAGCTGTTTTAGAATGGAAAAAAATTATAGGAGAGAAACTTCATGCAGCTTAAAATATGATGGAAGCAGTCCCTCCTCCATCCCCACCTCAAACTGTGAAAATAGCTTAACTGGGTGGGTGTCTTAAATCTCCAGTATATCTGGAAAAAAATAATTAGCTAATGCTTTTCATTTATGAGAACAGCTATTCTCACAGCTGAGTTTTATTTCTTTCTGCCAAAAGAACTTGAACAAACACCCCTTGCAGAAACACTTTTATAAAGCCAGCTTCTGAATAGCTGAATAATGTATTACTATAAAATCTTTATTGCAGAGTGATCCTTCACTGACACCAAAGGCTAATTGCTATTGGGTTGAAAGAATATATTCAGACTTTGTTCATTTCAACATATAGGAAAATGCACTTTAGGAAGGAGGGTGGAAAAAGGCACATCACAAGGCATAATGCTCCAAATGAAATGCTCCTTTACCTGGCAGCATTAGGTGAACAGAGGTGATGGCTGCCTTTCAGTGCAATAGCTTAAAAGGAATGTAAAAATTAATTAAGGAGAAAAAGGTTTTAAAAAATAAATGAATAGAAAGGTAATCTGCTTGCCACAAAAAGACAGGTGCAGCTTCCATACATCTGCCTAGCTTCGCTGATGTCAAGCGATGTCAATTTAATATGAACTGATGAGCTGATTCTACATAATTTTACATACTCAAATGTAAGTGGGAAAGATTTTTTTTGCAATAAACAAAAATGTCTGGTTCTATGTTCAGATCCATGTCCCATGCAAATCTCATTTAGTGCATTTTGTGTACAACAAGCTGAAGTTTTGGCCTAATATAGGCACTAATTATTTAGATATAAAATTATTAACACTTTACACATAAAGATGCACATAAAGGCTGTTCCCCAAGTACTCCAACTTCTAAGCTACAGGATCACAGCTAATGTGTGAAACTGTTGGTTGTCATTCGCATTGCAATAATGTCCATTAGGATTCTGACATGGAATTGCTGGCACTCAGTGGAGATTTTGAGAGAGAGAGAGATGCCTGTGATAAAGGAAAGGAAAGATTTCAGACAGCAGGAAATCATTAAGTCACATGGTAGTTCTGACATAAAAGCAAGCTTGAAAAATAAACTAGCCCACAGCAAAAGTTGCCAGTCCTCACTCAATTCCCATTTCCATCCAATGTTTAAAAAGTCCATCTGTTGAATAGCTGTGCAGTAAATTTCAAACACTTAACAACTACTCCAGCCTTATGTTGCAGCAACCAAGTACCTGAGATTGTTAGTGAAGGCAGCATGCACAACATTCAAGCTGAATGAATTCAGCAGCTCCACTCCAGTGAGTGTGGCAGAACAAAATATTTAACATAATCTGTTCATTTTTTACACTGAGGAGTGGGAAAATGAGCAGAATCATGAATGAGCAGCCTGTACTTCTGAAGATCCTCAAACACCTCACAAGAGCTTCTGTGGCCCAGCAGCTGTGGAGGCCATTTATCTTACTGAAATGAGCCTCGTGGGAGCATGTTTAATTTAAGTCCCTGAAGTTAACACCATTAGAAGATACATTTCCTTGATGATTAAACATTAAATACATAAGTATTTCAAAGCATCTAAAATAATTCAGAACTAATGAAGGATTAATTGCTTTACTACATGTCTACAAATAATGATGCATAAAAAACATTGTGTCAACTGCATCTTATGTCAACTGTTGCATCAACTAATTACACTTCTTCCAACAGTTATCCATGGTCATGATTAAACCATATGAAAATAATCCCATAGCATTGTTTTTGGTATCAAACAGACAATTGAAGTCAAGGAATAAGGGTGAAAATTTAGCTGATTTATTTGATTTGATTTTTCCCTGTATAATAATTACTGTATCTCCAGATATTAAGTTCCCGGCTAGTTGGGTAATGGTAATGGGGACGTGATTCATCACTTCCAGAGTCCAATTTTACCCTGATGAAACTCCATTGATCTCAATTATGTCTTAGTTGTTTTTGAAATCCCACATGTAACTTCAATCATCCATTGTATATTGCTACTGGAGTGCTAAGTTTTGTGCTATTTCTTAACACTAGTTAAAGGTTCTAGATGTAAAAATGCTAACTGCCCTATAATCACATTAATGCCATAGAAGTTAAAGATGCTTAGTACATTACCACAACCTTCTTTTCTTGTAGTAGAAAGCACCATTTCTGGTTTAGTAAGATAATTTGGCAGGTGAAGGATGAGAACTGCTATGTAATAATTTCATGAAGCCTATGTAGCCACATGACGAATATAAAAACTAGGTCATTTAAAAACTCTGGGCAAATTAACAGCAAAGTGCAGGGTCCAACTTATAGTCACATAGTTGTTTTGCCAAAGCTGGAGGTCCTGAGATCAAGCGAATACTAAACACTTAGAAAGGCTTGGGAAAAGGAGAAGTTTTCAAGGAGCTGTTTTTGAAGGGAAAAGATTAACACAAAGACAGTCTTTTAGGAATATCTGAAGTGTTTAGAGCCAGATCCTATTCCACGTATTAGGTGTTAAAGTGTGAACTTGGTATACTATGCTTGAGCCTCTGAAAACCAATTGATTCAAAAAGGGAGGGGGTCCTTCCTGCTCGTTGTTTTATTGTAACTTAGTCTTAAGGCTAGGAAGACAGTGGGTGCATCTACACGAGATGCTGACTGTGTAGTAGCCAAAAAAATACTACGCAGTAGCGCATCACAGCATGGACAATACTAATACTCTACTAAGTAGTATTATTAGGCTACTGTACAGTAGCTGCACCTAAAAGATGTTCACTGGTGCTGCTGCACAGTAACTCTGGTTACTGCACGTTTATTTAGTACTTGCTAATACAAGTACTAAATAAATGCACAGTAACAACTATGCAGCAGTGTCTTATGTAGACACACCCAGTGTGTTACAAAAGTAGATGTATTAATGGATTTTCAAGGACTCAAGCAAGGTAAAATAGGATTGTACTTAGGTGCCTAGGGCTACCCATATGCTCAATGAGCCGAGTAGAATCTGGGCCTTGGTCCTTTCCCAGGTTCCAAGGGATGGTAAGCTTTACAGAAGACACACTGGCAAATAGATGGTGTTTGTGTGTGTATACACACAGACACACACTACACACACACACACACACACACACACAGATCTTTTTTCCTAAATAATTTTATCTGGTCACTGACCACAGCTTATAGATTCATAGATGTTAGGGTCAGAAAGGACCTCAATAGATCATCGAGTCTGACCCCCTGAATAAGCAGGAAAGAGTGCTGGGTCTAGATGATCCCAGCTAGATACTCATCTAACCTCCTCTTGAAGACCCCCAGGGTAGGGGAGAGCACCACCTCCCTTGGGAGCCCATTCCAGACATTGGCCACTCGAACTGTGAAGAAGTTCTTCCTAATGTCCAATCTAAATCTGCTCTCTGCTGGCTTGTGGCCATTATTTCTTATAGCTTGCCAGGAGCTAACTCAGACATACAGAAAATGATGTTTATGGCACAGATCAAAGAATTGCATGATTTTGCAACAAAACTGATGAGAGCTCAAGACCCAAGATGAGACAGGGACTGCACACAAAAAGGCCAGGATGGGTCACCAGCAGGAATCCTGGTTTTCTCTGATTTAAAAAACTCCCCAATTTTCGGTTACAAAAAGTAACTTCAAATCTACATTTTTCCATGATTTAAATGCAACATCACTAATATACAGCTATCTGTGTAAACAGTCAGTAACCATGATACCAGGTTGTGTGGGTAAATGACCACACAAGCTCCTGGGAAAAGGTTACAGCCAGAACACTTCAAGGGCATGTTCTGCTACAAGTGACTCTGGGACTCACCACTTCCTGGGTGCTCCAAGATCTGATCAACATGCTGCAGGTATTGCAACCCAGGTATTGCACCACAGTTGAGCCAGATGCCATAATCATTCCAGAAATTGTGTAAGTAATTGTTTCATTACCCAATCTTGTGGCTAGAAAGTATTCTGGGCTGTAAAAATAAATACTTGGTTGCAATGTATATTTCATTAAAAAACAAACAGAAAAAATAATAGGTAACAGGATACAGAGAGATGTCCATCTAAAAAGCACCTGCCCATACCCATGATTGATTTAACAAAACCCTGCCAATTTTAAGTCCACTTTTCACCCCTTTCTTCTAAGTGTCTGAAAATTCAGTGTTAAATTTTAAAGCTTTGTCCATGATATCAGAGTACAGAACTATTATTAGTACAAAGAGTTGCAAATGAAACATTGTATTCTTGTAACAATTAAATCCATCTTTTCTTTTTTATGAGCGTGGACAAGTGCTAAAGTATTAATGATACGGATATGGGACACATCTCTCTTCAGAACTACTCTCTTCCCATTCAGAGCTTTTCTAAATTGCAACTCAAAGTTCTTCAGAATTTATCTTTTTCAACTGCAATTTCATTCCACTGAATGAACTTGAAATATGATGGACACAAAAAGGAATAATAAATTAAATGAGTAATATGTAACTGCCAAAAGGAATGTGCAGTGGCAGAAAACATGCTCTTTGTGCAAGTGTGTGTGTGTGTGTGTGTGTGTGCGTGCGTGCACGTGCACCTCCATTTGCACATATGATCTTGAATCAAAGACTATAGTGGGTGCTACATACTGCTAAAGGTTGGGCCTCTCCATTCCCGTCTTCTCTGGCTAATGCTTGTTTCTCTTATCCTTTAGGGGAAGCTACCAAGAAACGTTTTGGTAGGATGTTGTAGTAAAGAAGCCATTTTATTTTGTGAAGACTCCAATTATTTTCTCTAGATTTTCCAACAGAAGACACTCTTGTGGGAATCTTCTCCATTTCACCCTTCCTTACTTCAACCATGACTGTTACGTAATTAATACTGATGCAATGAATAACTATTAACAAGCAGTTATTTTTAATACCCACTTCTTGTGCCCCAACTATGTTACTTTTGTCTCAACTTGCAAATTCATTAGCAGGTAAACATTAAGTCTGGGACCTCAAGGAAAAAAATTAGAGTGAGTCAAATACCAAAGGATCCTTTCTGCCCTTAAATAGTAAATGTTCACTGCTCCTGTTACAGATGAATGCTGTATCATCCAGACAGCTCTATTGTGATGTTGAGGTTAATGTAAAAAGAAATGCCCCAAAGGGGTAGAATGCAGTAGCCTTCATCATTTTTTTCTTAAAGTGAGACAACAAAGCCTGCTTTAGTGACTTGTTTTTTCTGGCATATTGTAGATTATACCACAAAGCAGATCAAGAAACTTCAATTTAAGTGACATTTCTGTCTTGCTAAATCATAAATCTACCCTTACTGATGGGAAAACAATCACATTGTCCAGAAAAACAAAGCATGATCCAGAATTATAGAATAAAAGAGCAGAGTACTTTTAAAGCCTAGTAAATTGAACTCATTACCACATTTGTACAATTCCTTCTTGAGCTTCAGGTCCCTGAAGAGCTTGTGCTTTAAATTTATGCAATTTATTTCTTACTATAGTTCCTTCATATTGTGATTAATTTGCATTTTTTCTTGAAGAAACTGCCAACTCTCCTCAATGCCTTTCTTCTCAAAACCATGGGATCTTACATACCTTTTCTGAGTTTGCTGAATCTGCCTCCCTGAAATCCACAGTCCTTATTCTTTTGTTCCCTCCCCTCTCTTTAGCTTATAAACCCAAACTCAATCATTCACTTAATTAAAGTCAACTTTCATTTTCACATTCTTCTACCTTCCATATCAAGGTGTGCCCAGCACAGAATGTAATGGGCAGTTTCTGTCAGTAGAGTAACAACGGGTGGGTGAGGGAAGCACAAGCCCTAAGTGCTGCCTCAGGTAGGGGCAACCTCCCAGGCTCCCTCCCCCAATACCCTGCACCTTCCAGCTGTGGGCCTGGCAGCAGGGAAGGCAACAGAAGTAGCCGTGGTGCGTAGCGGTGATGCACAGTGGAAGAGCAGCTGACAGTTTGCTACTTTGGGGGGGAACATGTCAGTCCTTTTTTCTTTGCCAATGAAACCTGGTGGTTTTTTGGCCACTCAATATACATGTCAGTGGCAAAAAAAGGGGGTGATATCTCTTGCCCCCACCCTGCTCCCATGGCATAAAATCTCAAACTGCCCCTCCACAGTGTGCCATCTGCTGTAGCCAAGGCACAGAAGGTGTAGGGCATAGCATGCAATATTGGTCAGGTATGCCTTTGGTGGCTGTCAAGGTAGCTTAAGTCCCCAATGTCAACAAATCTTGTGCTTTGCCATGTCTACAGATGCATGTGAGAATTATTTGCATCTTTGAAACTCTTTTGAAACAGCTTTTAAATCGACTACTATATACCAAACATTCCTACTGTAACTCAAGCTGATATTCTTTTGCTGCTTGTCCCAACACCCAGCGAAATATCCATGTTGTATGTATCTGCACAACCTAGATCGGGGTGGGCAAATGTGGCGAGTCATATGAGGCCCACCAGGCCATTCTATCCAGCCTGCGGGGCCCCTAAAAAATTTAGAAAATTAATATTAATCTGCCCCTGGCTGTCTGTCATGCGGCCTTCAATGGCTTGCCAAAACTCAGTAAGCAGCCCTACACCTGAAATAGTTCCCCGCCCCTGACCTAGATCCAATCACTGGGCATGTCTACACATGCATTAATGTACCTTTGCTACTGTGCATTAAGGCCGCGTGTAGACAAAACAAGAGGGGTGTGTGCACGACACTTTAAAGCAGGCTAAATGCTTTTGCACCATTTTAATGGTGTCGGTGTTTGCATACCTCAGGAGCGTATCGCGCATTAATTCCAGCTGCTGTAGCAAATTCAGCAGCGTAATGCACCTTAAATGACTTGGGGCGCGACAAACTAAAACTCCTCCTTTGCTCTGTAGCTGCCCCTACAGCTACAGAGCAAAGCACCAGGCTCCATGCAGCTCTGCAGGAAACCCTCCAGGCAGCCTGGCAGCAGCCTGGGAAAGCAGGTTCTGCCCAAGAAAAACAGTGATCCTGATTTCCCCCTCCCCCCTCCCCGCCAGCAGGTGCTGCCTGGTGGGGGGGGGGGACCCAATGCTGCCATGGAGGGAAGCACCAGCCCCTCTTCCCCTGACCCAACAGCCCAAGGACTGCTCCACCCGCTGGCAGTTCACCCTCCCCTACCCACCAGAGAGGCAGGTAAGTCAGCAGTGTGTGTGCATGACACAGAGGTTTAATCAGCCCTAAATTGAAGCAGTGTTTTTTAAGACCCACCACTTCCATTTAGGGCCCTGTTTCACCTACACACACCCTTAGTTCAGTACCTCTAATATGAGGTACTACATGCACTAATGCACAGTAGCAAAGGCAAAAGGGTTTTTTGTGATGCTTAATGCACAGTAGATGAATTCTACTGTGCCTTAGCATGGTTTTTGCCATGATGTGCTAATGCTCAGTAGAATAGGCTACTGCACATTGTGGCATCTCATGGAGATGTACCCACTGTATACCAGCCTGCTTCTGAAGAGACTCCAGTAAATCAGAAAGACACACACATTTTAGAGCTTGCTTATACATTTGTACTTTGAAAACTTAACCTCTCAAGTCTAAAACTACACACACGGTGCATTTTCCATGCAACTGCTAACCATAGAGGGTAGACAGAGTTAGTAGGAGTAAAAATGTTTTAAAGGAGGTGAGCCTAATTTCTTTTTATTTTACACTTCATGTTGTCAGTTAAATTAGTACAAAGTGGATGTAAAACTACACTACTCTGGCCTGGTAGCATGTTCCACCCGTGTTGTGTTGCTATTTCAAATGATGCAGTCCAACAGATAATTCAGCTCAATAGTTATAACAAACAGGAGTCCAAAGAGTCACATAGAGACAGAGAGTCATGTAGAGAAAACCACATAATAAAGATACACAAGAGTTTGGAAGCTGAGGAAGATTTAGCATTTTAATCAGATCCCACCCCAGCTCCACTGAAAATTATTTCAGTAATACTCTGTATGGAAAGTAGTCCAAACAAACTGATGTCACAGGTTACAAAATATATGCCTACATCAAGAACCGCATCCTTCATCCAAGATTTCATTTCTTTCCCTCCATACTTTTAAACATGAAAATTGTTATGCTAGTATTTTCTATTGCTGTTGAGTCTGAAGTGCTTTTTCATGAGTTGTGATAACCAAAGGCAAATTTAATTACTGACAAAAGTGGGAGCAAATCAACTGAAACCATGGGAGTTATACCGAGACCAAAAACGTATATTTCTCAGCCCCCTCTGGTGATCAGAACCCCCCAATTCTTATACTGAAATAAAACATGGACATAGAAAGAAAGAAAAAAAGATAAAATAAGAAATAAAGATACTTAAGGAATGTTCAGAAGTTAAATGTTTCATGCAATAAGGCCCCTGAAAGCACTCTGTAGTCATAAGACAACAAACATTCATGGCTAAAGAAAACTTTTTAAATGGCTGATTGCACAAAAATTTAACTCTTGTCTGATGTAGTATCAGACATCAGACAGGCGCTCTAGAGCACAGCACCTTAGGGTGTATAGGTTACCTGCAAGGATTAATTTTGGGCAATTCCATCCACACCCCACATGGCTTTGCAGGGCCAGGCTGGTACTCACTCAGGCAAGCACTGGCCCAGCCCAGCCCCAGAGCTATAACAGAGAAAAGACAGAAAACCCCTCTCCTTCCTGGACAACAAGGGAAGAGGTGGGGGATGGGGTAATGAAGCTCTCCTGGCCACGTGTGCCCTCCCCTCTCCCCCCAGCTACCCCTGCTGGGGTCTTGGATGGAGCCAGGCCTGGCCCACAAGGTAGAGGAGGCTTGGTTTCATTCCCCTGCCCCAGCTCCAGGCACAATAGCTATGGCTGGTGCTTTGGTGCCCTCAAGATGAGGGGAGAAGGAAGGAGCTCCCTCCCCACTATGTGGGCCTAACCTGGCTCCCTGCAAGACATCAGCAGGGGTAGTAGGGAGGGACCATGCAGTGAGAGGTTTCATCTCCTCTCCCACCTCTCCTGGGGGGGCAGGGTTGGGGATAGGAGCAGTCTAGCAGCCTCCTGGGAGACTGCTGGAACACCCCCAGCTGCTAGCCTGGGCCAGTGCAGGCAGGCTCAAAGTCCCACCCCTAGCCTGTTGGGTTCAATGGTGCCATAACTCACGGCACTTTGTGTGAAGCACCCTAGATAGAGTCCCTCCCTGACAGGCTGCCTAAACTGTATGCAGCTTCAGAAAAATAGTTAGAACTTCAATGGGGCTTTCTGGTATCCTCTTGTCCTTCCATCGCCCACTGAATACATTTTACTATGAGTAGAACCTCTTTAAATGAAAAATACTAAAACTTGCTAAATCTCCAAAATGTAACTTGCTTCTGTTAAATGTTATTCCTTTTACCTGTCAAATATGATGTACGTTCACTGCTGCGGTATTGTACACAAGTCACTGAAAAATAACATCTTACTTTGCTATCCAGTCATTTGCATTTCTTTTAGAAGAAACATACCACTCTTTGTTTATATTTGTTCCCAATGGAAATACCCTCATTTAAAATTTGCATGTAAAATAATATTTCCAATTTACTAAATCAAAGAATTGAAACACTGTCCCTTCTCCCATTTTATGTCTTGCTTCTCAGTAAATGATTGGCAACTGTGACCAGAATCAGACCATGGCTGACCATCACATGACTCAGAGCAACATTCCACCAACCACGCAGCATAGCTTCTTAGTTGGCTGTACAACTATTCTTTTTTCTCTAAACCTCATGTAGGGGTAGTCTATTTCTAAGATAAATTAAAAGACTTAGAAGCAGAATCTGACAGCTGTTTGAAAATCACACATTAAACCAACAACACCGAACTAGTTAGGCCCAGTGAATCAAATCATCTCTTCTTGGTACAGGAAGATGCAATTCATACTTGGAGAAATTTACCCAGTGGAAAGATGGTAGGTACCTTCCTCGGACTTTCCCTTAGAAGCAGAATCCTTACGCTGGAATTTCAATACGGCCTAAGAGAGTTAGGTAGCCACTTCCTATCAGGAAATTTCTCATTTAGGCTCTGATCCTATATGACAAGCTCTCAGTGATTTCAGTAATGGACTTCTATGAGCTCAAGACCAAACCATTAAGTTCTAGTTCCAGGTGTCACCAGCTGAAGCTACCAAAGAAGTATACCAAATTAGCTATGATGCCTAGCAAGTATATTTCACACTACAAATTACATAGAACTACTCACAAAGGTTACCATTGTAAACTATAAACACCACATCATTCTGCAAAACTACACCAAATCACACATTTTCTATACAAACAGCCAAATGAAGTATGCAATTTTGACATCACTGACAGTTTAAATCAGGTGAGTTTTCCTTTTGATCCTTCAGCTTCTAAAATAAGACAACTGTTGCCTGCATTCAAAATCATCTCTATAGATAAAAGTGAATTTGGATGAATGAATCTATGAATGAAAGTGCCCACTATTAAGGCGAGAGATCAAATGTATGACCTTTCAGTACCCTTACAATTTTTTTTCCTATTGCTACTATTGGCATGGTTCATAAATGGAACAGTAGGACTGTTCTAAGCCTAAATAGGACTCTTGAGGTCTATTGGAGTTCTAAGCACCATGATATTTAATCCTGATCAGAACCGGGTCTAACTGTTACACTGTAAAATATTGGTGGTAGCAAGTGCTTTAATTATAACACTATTTTCACAAGTGCTATCCCTTGTGAAGCTGAAGTCACAGTCGCAACGGAGGAAAACTTTAGAAGATATTTCCTAGCATTAGCAAGGTCCCAGAACCAAATTTTAAATTCACAGACACAAGTATTTGTGCTGGAGGCGATTGCTTTCTTATCTAGGGATGTGACTTATCTAGCTGTTCTCAGCCATAGCTTGAATGTCAAACGTCCACCATCAGTGCACTGGGTAAAAATTTCAAGAGATAATCACTTAATACATTGAAGAGCAAATGTATTCAAGGAAAGAGCAATCAGCTCATGGCTATGCATAGGTAGAAAATGAGGCTTAATTTGTCAAATTACATCATTCACTAAACTCATTATAGCCATACACTCACATAAATATCTATGCATATACACACACGTATATGTAAAAACACTGCTGGACTGTACATACGCCTATATGAATACATACATGTACATAGCAGACAATTACAAGCTAATATGAAAAGCATAATGGAGCCAATACCTGAGCTGGTTTGGGTTCCTTTCCCCCAAAAGTAAAAGATATAATTTTCAGTCAGGTGTTCAGTTGACTTCTCTCTAAAGACACAGCAGGATGGCCTCAGTACAGACTAACAAAACTAACTCTCTCCCTCTCCTCTCTCAAGAGAAATGTTTCAAAAGAAAGAAACCACATTTTTTTAAAAAACGATTATTAACGAATACTATGCTGAAAAGAGATTTTAAAAAAATTAAAAATCAAATTAACACACAGTAGTATGATGCTAACAGTTTTCCCCCATTATGATTAAATAAAAGCAAAAAACATTTTTTAAAATTCACTGATTATTTTTCAGCAGCAAAAGAACCGTACAATATTTTTATGTTATCAGCTTATGTACACCTGATTACATTGGCTGCCAGTTTCTCAAAGGAACATCTGTTCATTGATGTCTAGAGCTGCATTCTACAAGCATAAATACTCATTATGTCACGCAAAGTTCTGTCATAAAATTTGAAGATTCTTCTTAGAAAGTGTCCTTTTGACAGTGATATGCAATTTTACAAGACTTATCTGCACCCTCCTATGAAGAAACAAAAAAAAAAAAAAAAATCTATCAGTAAACATAGTGCCTGAATTGTATCTATCTATTCCAGAATTTCTCTACCTGAAGGAGTAAATTAGACTAGTTACAGAAGTTATACTTAGACTGTCAGGGCACACAGAGAACTGTAAAAATGGTGGAACTCCTCTAAGATAACCCTGGATGGATGGGGCATCAGACTTCAGCGCTGTAGGTTAGAGCACCGTAACGAACATCTGTACCATATCCCATCATGACTCATAGTAGGTCGCATTCCCATGGAACATCACCCCACCTACCTGGGCAGCATTATAGACTCAGACAGAGCCTGGGTGGTCTTCCCAAGTGCCTGGCCGGCCCCACCTCTGGGCTCTCAGTGACCCAAGGCAGTGAAGCCCCTGTTTCCAACCCCCCAGTCCCCTTTCCCTTGTTCCCTCCACCGAGCTATGAACCACTGTCTGGTATTATCACTCAGTGTATGGAGACCAGCTACCCCATCCGGGCATTTGTAAAGATTGCAGCTTTTGATTAAGTGCTCTGCTGTCAGACACAGCATTCACACAGGGGGATGTCCAAGATGTTCGTGTTGTACAGTATTGTTTTCAAGCATTCATATCCAGATCTCAGTCTGTTCAGCATGACCCACATTTCTCTGTCAAGGTCATGCCCAATAGGGAACTCATTTGGCATCAGTATAAAATGTTGTAGGAATAGATGTCAGACCAGATAACTCTGAATGATCATTTCATTTCCATTCACCCCATCCCTTATCTAAATTTAGCGCAATGCAAAAGTGCACAGTACCTGATTTCGCAGGACTCTCCATGGGTCCAGAAACCAAGCAGCAGGAGAGCGGTTAGGATCTGTCTTCTTGCGTCACTTGATCTAATGCCTTAGAGTACAGGGAATACATCTATGCTTGTATAAATCGTGCAGCTTTTTATGAGTCTCCACACACCGTTTAGCGTAGTGTTCAGGTTTTTAGTTCAACAGCTTCTGGACCATATAAGACCACAGTTACCTGATGGGGCATATACCATTGCAAGTGTGATGACTCTGACCACTTTGAACTTGGCACCCCATATCATGCTGGCTAAACTTCTTAAAGCTGCTACCCATTCAGAGTTTACTGCTGACCTTCTGCATGTGATGTTTATGGGTGAGGGAATGTTCTAATGTGATTGCTTGGTAAGTTGGGGTATGCTGATAGGAAAGGATATAGTTGCCCACCCTGATAAACAGCAAGCTCTTTTCTCAACAATTGTCCAGGTAGAAGAATGATACTACTGATTTATTGATGCTCCCCACTGACCTCGTGCCCAGCCCCCAAGCCACTGGCCTGGAATGAAGCTAAGACATCAGGGTTGGTATGCCTTATCGTTGTTGTGAACTTCTTGTCTGTGTTACATTGAATAGGACCATGAGTCTGGTTAATTGACAACTGGACCCCATCCCTGGAATGGACAAATTGGCGACTGCTTGCACCCACACTACCATAACACTTGAACGAGCCTTCCAGGCCCAGCAATGCACTACAACGGTCCAGAAACAAGGTCTATAGGTGGCCACCCACTGTCGGAGAGAAGCCACTCATGCCACTAGAGCTGTGTGATGCACAGCACCAGGATAAAGAGTTTATGCACAGGCCCAAAGACCACTTGGGATTCAGCTACAATATCCCTGAGTAGCATCAGTGCCACATCCCACAGGAAGACCACTGCCCTGCTGGAGAAGACCTATGCCTACTCCACCAGCATAGAGAGTCCCACTCTAGGGAATCCTCTCTGGGTTGACCCAAGAATCCCAAGGGGTATGGTCTGGATGGAAACTGCAGGGGAATGCTCTACACCACACATTGATTTGGAGATGCTGGGGGGTGGGGGAGCCCAGATGGGAGACCCTGACCCAGGGTCCAAGGAGCCAGGAAGATGTCAAGCAAGGGAGAACATATGTGGGAGGGGAGGGGGAGCAGGATGCCAAAAATCCACTGCAAGGGCTGGCATTGACTCATCCCTCCTTTCAGAGACAATTCACTACCCCTGCCTTCTGGCTGTGACTGGTGTAGGCACAGGGCCCCAAAGAGGTTCCAGGCCAGTCCCAGAAAAGAACATGAAGGCCTTAGACACTGTTTCCCACCACATTCTCTTAAAAAAAACTAGGTGTGCAGCATCGATGCCTACACAGTCAGATGGGTGGCAAATTGGCTAGATGGTCACACCCAGAGAGTGCTGGTGGATGGGTCGTTTTTGACCTGGAGGAATGTGGGCAGTAGAGTCCCCCAGGCCTCTGTCCTGGGGCCTGTACTGGTCAACATCTTTATCAGCGACCTGGATGTGGGGGCAGAAAGCACACTGTCCAAATTTGCTGATGACACCAAGATGTGGGGCAAGGTGGGCTCACTGGAAGGGAGGGACAAAATTCAAGCTAGATCCAGACAGGTTACAGAGGTGGGCAGATGAGAATAGGATGGAAATCACAGACAAGTGCAGGGTACTGCATGTAGGGAGAAGGAACCAACAACACACCTGTAGGCTGGGGAACACCCTTCTTATCAACACAGTGGCAGAAAGAGATCTTGGAGTCATTGTTAACTCCAGGATGAACATGAGCCACCAATGTGAGGAAGCTGTCAGTAAGGCTAACCGCACCTTGTTGTGCATCTACAGATGCATCACAAGCAGGTCCAGGGAGGGGATCCTTCCCCTCTAAGCGGCATTGGTCAGGCCACAGTTGCAGTACTGTGTCCAGTTCTGGGCTCCGCACTTCAAGAGGGATGTGGCTAGCATTGAGAGCATCCAGAGGAGGGCCACTCGCATGGTCAAGGGGCAGCAGGTCAGGCCCTACAAAGAGAGGCTAAAGGGCCTGAATCTATTCAGCCTCCACAAAAGAAGGCTGAGAGGGGATCTGGTGGCCATTTACAAACTCACCAGGGGGGACCAGTGGGAATTGGAGGAGGCTCTGTTCCCCCAGGCACCACTGGGGGTTACTAGGAATAATGGCCACAAATTTTTAGAGAGAAGGTTCAGGCTGGACATCAGGAGACACTACTTTACAGTTAGGGCTGCCAGGCTCTGGAATGGTCTCCCAAGGGAGGTGGTGCTCTCTCCTACCTTGGGGGTCTTCAAGAGGAGGCTGGATAGATATTTGGCTGGGGTGTTATGACCCCGCACTCGTTCCTGCCCAGGGAGAGGGTCGGACCTGGTGATCTGTTTAGGTCCGTTCTGACCCTAAGCACTATGAAACTATAGAAACACTCAGAAAGGTGGGGGGAAGCAGGGCAGCCCACCAGCCCAGGCCACTCCAGTCTGTGTCCCACTATGGGAGAGCAGCACAGCCTCTGCAAGGATAGGCAGCCCCCTGGGCCTGGGTCCAAGTTCTGAACAGTAAATTCCACAGTATTTATTATGCACACGAAAACTTTGCCAGCTGCAACATCTAATTAAACCAAGGGGCAGCATTCCCCCTGTGGCCCCAAGGTTTCATGTTTGTTAAACTGAGTCCCTGTGGCTGCCCACCCCACTCTTCCCCTCAATGTCATAATCACACAGTGCAGCCAGAGTCTTTCCCCACTCTCTCAATGTTAACTGAGAAGAAGGTTCCAAGTTCTGAAGCAGGCAATGTTCCACAGTTTTTGTTTAATAAATACACTAAAATTTTGGTAGCTTCAACATTTGATTTTAAAAAGTCTCTTCCTTGAGCTGGATTCCCCTGCACCCCAGTATGTGCCACTGGAGGGAGCAGGTTAGGCAGGGGGCGAGGAAAAGGATCTGTGCCCAGACACCCTGAGTTGTGGTCAACAATGCCCATGACACAGCCAGAGAAGCCCAAGCCTAGAGATCCGTGGCCCAGTGCCAGTGTGGGGGAACTCAAAGCCCTCTGGGCCTTCTCATCCAGGAAGGGCACCCAATCAATGAAGGTGAGGAGCTACTTGGTCAAGGCTTCACAGATCTAGACAGCCTGCCACTATGTGGGGCTGGGGCCACCAGCATTGGCAGGGGAGGGAATAAAGGTTTCCAGGACACATGCTAATGCTTACACACACACACAATCCAACCATCCAAGGCACGCACACACACAGAACCCAGGAATCGGGGACAAGCACACACTTGGGCACAGGCCATGTATGACATGGCTGGTTGGTGGCTCATGGCCCTGAGAGAGCATGTCATGATGACTTGCTGCCACATCAGGTCCAGTTGGTTGGCCGTGATATCCCTGCCAGCCAATCACGGATGGCTTAGCCATTTGGCTCTGCTCAGGAGTCTTTGGCAGCCCAGGGAGCCTTCAGGGCATACTGGGAGGCATGTGGGGGTTACCTTCTGGGCTTTGGCTGTGCAGGCAGGCTCCAAGACCCCCACTTCCTCCCACAAGGACTAATGTGTTTTGTGCTTTCTCCCAACCTAACCTTGGGCATTTACAGTAAGTCTCAAAAGTTAGAACGCTTCTAGCTTGGGCTTTTTGAATGTCTATACTTAGCTGTAGTGGCCAAATCCTGGCATCTCTGAAGACAATTAGCCTTTAGCAAGCCACTAGCTTTGATTTCAGAAAAATTCTTTGCATAAAATTAAAGCACATTCAGAGAGTTAAAACTAAATATGTGAATTTAGTCAAGGTTGACCAAAATCTTCATGCTGTTTACTGTACATTAGGGTTTTGGAAAGGACCTTAAGAACTAGATGGTGGGTACTCCTCCTGAACGTGAAAGAACCACAATTTTCTAACTGGACAGACTGTGTAGTACTTAAGTTGTCACCAGTCAGCTCAAATCAAAGACTTATTGCGAGTGAGTACATCTGCTAGGCATCTGTCCCTTCCAGTCTTTGTCCCGGTCCTCCTCACCATACCCGGTCAGTTTGGTGTTGATTCCCTTTGTCAGTGTGTCTTGTTCCTTGAGTGAGCTGGGAAATTTGCCTGGACTTGTATTCTGCACGGTCGGTTCACCCTCATATGGGTATTTCTCTTTTGAGGAGTGATTCATCCTCCCTCAATCTATGTTCATCCCTCTTTCCTGGAAGGAATCTCAACTGCCGTCAGTCCTTACACAACTCCCTCTCTCCTCGGAGGACTTGTTGGTCATCAGTTGGGACTCACTCAAACCTCTCTAAGGAGCAAATCCACTCTCAATCTATTAGCATCTCCTTTGCTCAGAGGACTATAGAGACCAGATCACTCTTCAGCCAGCCGGCCTAGGTTACCCTTAGCCTGACACCCATGGGTCTCTCCATTCACTGAATCCCAATTCCATGACAGGTAATCGCATCTTGACTTAAACTATCTTCCCTTCCAGTAGGATCCCAGATCAGACCCCTTCCCATTTTCCTAGCTGCAGCTACAGCTCCTATTCCAGCCGCTGTTAACTAGCCATGACTGAGACTTGCCCCACTGATCCTGCTCCCGGCTTTCTGATCCCTCAACTTTGCTCCATGCTTTGGCCTAGACCGTGCAGCAGCCTTTTACTGCCTGCTCCAATTCCCCTCCCAGTGTCAGCGTCCCAGCAGATTTTCTTCCCCGTCTTCTAGCCTGTTGGCTAATCAGCATTGGCTCCCAGTGCTGGCCTCATCATGTAGTGGGGAATCTCATCTGCTTCCCCAGCGGAGTCTCCGCCACCACTCAGCAGGGAACGGTTGGCTGGCTCTGTATTCCGGTAAGGACTTATTTCTTTTTTTTCCCTCCTTTTGGAATAGGAACTGTGGGCAGTCCCCTGTTATGCTTGTATTTTCCACTGAGCTAAATCACAGTCTCGTTTTCTCCATGCACAATCTGTAACAGCAAAAATTGTAACTATTGTTTTGTACTTGCAAAAATCATCCTGCTTTGCGCCTGCAAAAAGGTTACAGGCACAAGTTTGATTTATGTAGTGCCTTTCTGTTCTTTTCAGAAGATGCTACAGTTTGCAGTATACCCACACCCAGAGCCAAGCCCGAGCTGGTAACAACAGGTAAGTGTAATAAACAAGGTCGCCCTATAACCTTGTATTATTATCAGGTATTATTCAGTTATCGTTACCCATTGTGTTAACTTCAAAGCTTTCTCCCCCCAAAATCACTAACTGTATTTTATTTTTACTTTATACTATTATGAACAAATGGTGCATAATGCTTTGGGGACATTACATTGCATATGTTTAAGTTTAATGCAGTACTAAATGTAAAGAGCACTAGAAGAACAATTTAAATTTATTTGACTAACAAATTATCCTTAAAACAGATAAGCAGATGTCACTGAAAATAGTGCAGGATTTAAGAAAGCCCAAGACAGCAGATTCTTGTTTCCTCAGGTACAATTTCTTGACTCTGTAGAATGGCAGTGTCTGTAGCTCAGATGGTTCTTATGCAATTTAAAATGGCAGTTAAATAATTAGGGACTTTTTCATAATGCCTGCTGTCAAGAACACCAATTTAAGATTACCTGGGCAATTTTAATTCTCCATTTCCTGTATTTTGAGACTTGATTTTACAGGTTTTTTGGATGCAATGTGATGAGCAATTACTACATTTCCATTACACGTCGGAGTTTGAAAATACCTACGTTTAAAACCACATCCTCCTGCAAGACAAACAGATGACAGGCAAGACTTTTTGCCATTTGAAGGGTTTGAGGTTCTACAGGTGAACCCAAGTGAAAGTGGAGCATAGTGAGGATACTGGGCACCTCAAAGTATTAGATCCCATTCATGAAACGAGTTTGCTGCAGTGGAGCACCTCAAAAGAGCTGGAATACACTATGTTGACAACTGACAGAGAAGTATTGATCCAATGTGCTGCTTCACAATCCTGTAATTAAAAGGGCAGACACCTACTGAGCTGCTATCATCTGAGAAGACAGAAGCCCAATTTTTAATAAACTATTTTCAAAGTTCTACTTTCAGTTCGAAAACGACTGCTTCTTTGGAAATGTTTGAATTGCATTGCAAATGTCAAGATATTTTTACCTTGGCAATATAAGAGATTTAAAAACAACAACATAGGGACAGGCTGTCAGGCTTGTTCTGTGAGCTTTTGTAGGGGCATAAGGTGACCAGTGATAAAAGTTATAGCTTAGAGACGTGCCCTTAGAAGAGTTGGAAATTGGGAGATGGCCCCCCTCAGGGAGCAGTTTCTCAGGGGCTTGCCTGCAGCTCTACAATGAAAGGTTTTTGTTAGTTCTTATTTCTGCCCAGCTCTCTTGACCCCAATGGTTACCACATGGTGTCAGCAGTGGTGAATGAGAAAGAACTTGAAAGAATTTGAGATGTGAACCTAAGAAGTTGGGAATTGAAAGCAAATGAAGCACGTCTGAGTGGTACCTAGGAGCCATAGGGGAAAAAGAGTAGAAAAGATTAAGTCAAACTCTGTTTTCTTGAATTGGAGGGGGCGGAAGACTCTAGCTGTTTAACATCTTTACCTTCATAGAAGGCCAAAATATGCAGTTAAGTGCAATACTGCCCTCCTTGGACAGTATTACAAGCTAAAAAAGTATTAAAGCCTTGAAAGATACAGATTTTTTTTTATGTGCAAACAAACAATAGGAGAAAGTGGAGATCAATATCTCACTGAACTAAAATAACGGAGTGCTTGACAGAATGTCTGATTAGAGATAAGATTATTTGTGGCATTGCAGCCACTGCATTACAAGGGGAAAAAAAACGATTGTGTGATGGAGACTCGCCCCTAGAAGAGACTCCAGGTCTTCAGGCCAGCAGAAACTGTGAAGGCCCCGTCTGCAGAGCTGAACACACTGAAGGGGATTGTCCATGCATTAGACGTGGAAGAATATGGCCAGAAAAAGCCACTTCACAGAGTGGATTTTTTCCTTGGCAAGAACATTGCTATGAGAGAGAAAATGAGCCAGCAGGCAAGACATATGTGTGGAAGGCAACATGGCCCCAGACACTGTGCTGCATTTGGAAGGCTTTAGTATAATTGTGAGAAGAAGAAACATGTTGCCAAATGCTATGAATCCCAAACACATCTACAGAGGAGAGGTTTTTAGCACATTACACTGAAATGAATCTTTACCACTCACTTTCCTATTCCTCTCTCTCTGCCTCTCTTTCAGCAAGTCTCGATGGGTGTTTATATACGTGTGTGTGGGGGGGGGGGGTGCTCTAATTAAATCACCCAGACTGCCGTCTCTTGCATCAGCATCCTCATCCTTCAAAATGGTGGCGGGGGCATTTTATCTAAAGCTCCCTGAACAAGCTTTAAATAAAGCACCCCGCTGCCATTTGGATGCTGATATATGAGACGTGGGAGGCTGCTGGAGTGTGGCAACTGCAGACTTGATTAACCGAATCTGCTCCAATGTGCTGGAAATGCAGTCGATCAGAGCTCGTGTATAGGCGCCCTATGAGTCTTGCCAGAGGTTTCATTTTCCTTTCAGGCCAGAAAAGCATCAGACACTGAGACACCTGAGGAGGTGGTTTCTTGGTGATCTGGCTCTTGTTCAAGTCCCAGTACTAAAGTGACAACAGTCTTTTGAGAAATGCCCACATCCATCTCTTCTGAAAGGTCTTGAGACCTCTCTGGAAATGCTTGGAGATCCTGATGAGGTTTGACTGCAGCTCCACAATAAAAAAAGTTGTTGCCTAGTTCTGATTCATGCCTGACTGTCTTTACTGACCCCCATGATCACTGAAGTGACATAAGGAGCATCCTTACTCCTTTGACATTTCAACCTGTCACACACCAAAATGTGAATAAAGCATGTATAAGAGGAGCTATTACTTCCTCTTTCATGCAGCTGGGTGAAGAACAGACAGAGCCAATGACATGCCCTCCCACCATATGGCTGAATTAGGATATACGCCCTTTTCTTGGTGAGGCCTTTGTCACTTCCATCCTTCATGGAGCAAAGCTGCAGCAGCAGCAAGTGAACTACAACTTGGAGTCACAACCCAATCCCTGCTCAGCTCCTGGGGCCACAATTATTTGCCAAGCTAATTCTTCAAAGCAATAACAATCCTCTAATAACCTATTAGAGAACTGATGTGTAACTATGAGGCACTAAAGGGATCTCTCTCTTTTTGCTGAGAAGTGGAAATATGAATTAACAAGGCAAAGATTAGTGAGATTCTGGTTTACCGCAAAAAGGGGGTAAGGCAAAACTATAACCAGGGACCCATACAGCAAGGATTGCTGCTGAGTGTGTTCTAACCTGAACTCACATCCTTGCTCTCTAGATATGTGATCTTGCTGGAATCCTTTTTTCTCGCTTTAACAACATTTTTAATAAATATAATACTCGGGGATGCCAATGTGTCCAGTCAACTGTAGGTTCCAATTTCTATACAAGTCTTTGTTTTTATGCATTTCTTTTCCTTTCCTAGAGGCTAGGCAACTCAAATGTGCCATAGCATTTAGCTGTGAGATGTATTGTGTTCCTAGCCAAAATTCCAGTCTTGGTTAGGTTTGTGGCGATTACACTTCTCCATTTCCCTACTTACATTCATAGGATTTTAGGTCTTTATTTATAAAACCCTTAGGAGTTGCACCTTCTATAAAAAGCCAAATAAATCAAATATTGGATTTTTTAAAAAGCTGTAAAATAATGTCCTCTTGCTGCAAACATGAAAATTAAAGCATTGTCTTATAAATTCTGCTATACAGTAACCTAATTCAGTTAATCTTTAACAGCATTCTCTGCTTTGGAGCTTGAATCTTGATTTGCTTTTCTGCTGGCAGAATTCATACAGATTAATCTAGCATTACAATTCTGATATTTACACTAGTGCAAACAAATAATAAAATGGGACTAAGCAGTTGCTTTCTTTTTAGCTCCTATGCAAATGAGAGATAAGGGCTTATCCATGTTAGACTTCTTGTTCAATCACATAGCCCAGAGTTAGTCTTTTCAAGGTAAAACTGCCTTCAGCTGGCACTAGTCCCAGTGTCTTATTCTGGTTTTATGGGGCTTTTCACTGCTACAGCTGTCAAATTAGTGACAGTTCAGTATGGTTTGTTGATGTGCACTCTCAAAAAAGTAGGAACAAGGCTGAGACCATCTGATCTCTCTCCCTTTATTTCTTACGCTGTTCTGAGCTGTCACACAAGAAGTATTTCTTGCTAGTACTTCAGGGTAGGATGAACTCCACAGTGGGTCTAAGAGGTTCAGAGCTAAGTTCATTAAGTCAATTTGTTAATCATCTCCATGACTTACACTCCCATTTCTTATGAGGCTTTCTGTAATAGATTTTGTAAAACACTTAATGAAAATCTAATAAGAGCCAAAGGGTCTTTCAAAGATTTTGATGAAAAGAATCATCCAGTGGTTCGGAGGGGTAATTTCAAGCCCAAACTTGTCGCAGTTTCAAATGCAAAACCCACAGCCTGCAGCTTTGTCCAAAGTGAGTTTTTACTTACAATTTCCCATTGGTGCAGCTACATTAGTGATAATGACAGCTGCCTAGTGTAGACCACTTGCTAGCAGCAGTCAGTGCTTTTAATTCACATCATCTATATTTATTCAGAGCAAAGCCAAGAACAACAGGATGGTAAAAATGCCAGTAGTGCCTTTTCTATACCAGTGCTCCAAGGGGGAGCTGCCTCAGGGGAGATGCCATGATAAGAATTATTAAGAAAACACTCAATGCAGGCATGCTTCTCATGGGTACTGGACAAGACCCTGAAATCACACTAAAATGCAGTCTATCATTAATCCTCAACAGATACATCTTCCACACTTACATACACTGACCAGTTTGAGCAAAGTATCTATCTCTGTTCTTATCTCTGATCAAGCTGCCAATGCTAACCATTCCCAGATATTCACAGTTATGTTTTGAGTTGAATATATTACTGGCAGAGTAACATTACATTTGAAAGGTGAAACCCTTTTCTGAACCTAAATAGATTTCAGGACTCTTTGGACCTACCTGTTATAAGTACACAGCACCAAAACACTATAAAGTCAATGGCTAAATTGTAAAGATGCTTTTCAAGGTTGCCTCTAAGCTACTTCGGTTTCCAGTGGCCTCTAGCAGTCAATGTGTCAGCTTGGAATCCGTCTAGTTACACAGTTGTTCCTCCCACCTTGTCCTCTGGCCATGACTTCTATACTGGCAGCAGGGTGCCCACCCAATGATCTTCTGCCTTGGGACAAGCAACTAAGGAACATTTATGATGAATTCAGGGACATAAATAGTCACTAGTCATCTCAGTGCAAGACCTCTGGTGGCCATCATGTGGTATGTTTGGTAGAAAATGCCTTTTACAAGAAAAAAAGGTTTTTTTTACTTTAAGTGCAATGTTATTTTAATCAAAATATAAGGCAAGTACAGAGTTTTTAAATCCAGCAAGTAATTCCCAGATGGGATAATAATTTCCTGTACTTTTTCCTCACTACACTAGTTCATAAACACATAAACTAGGTAGAGACAGTCAAAAAGCCTGAGGCTGAATAGATTCAGTCTTTGCAGGTTAGTGTAAACTGCACAGATTAAACTGAAACAGAAGTCAACAGACATTTACCTTTGATTCAGGAAACGCAGCCACATGCCTGCACTGGCTCAAGCCAGAAGCTGGGGGATGCTCTCTGGCTGCGTGTTCACTTCCTCTTCCTGCTGCCCCCGAGGTCTATGGGATTTGCAGTCCAGAATTACAGCAGCAGGACTCTACAGGACTTCCGCCTCCTGCTTCCAGGTGCCTCTGGGATTTGTAGTCCACATTTGCAGCCAGCAATAAGTTTGAGCAGGGGAAGGGGTGTTTAACCCCCTCCGCCTGGCCCCAGACCCCAGCTGGGGTTTGCCTGAAGGGGCAGTCCCCTTCTGCAGACTGGGTTGCATCCCCAGCTGGACTAATCACTTTCCCACCCCCACCCCTGTTGTCAGCCAGCCCTCACTGCTTCAAATAGACAGCAAAGTGGTGGGACCAGGCCTTTTCTCTGGAGCAGACAGCACAGCACAGGGCTGTAAAGCATGCTGGGGGACTGTGATTTAACTTGAACCAGGAAGCGGTTTGGGACAGAAGTTGCATAAATTGGTTTGACCCAAACCAGTTAAGTCTGATACTACATTCAACAAAATGTATCTTAAACCAGTTTCAGCCATTTTGAAACTGGTTTATGTGCACTGAGCTTCTGTTCTGTTACAGGTTTAAACCAGTTTCTGATCACTTAAACTGGTTTATCTGTAACTTCTGTCCCTAGCCATAGAAGACATCCCAAAGAGAAGTGCACAATATGTATGTCTGATTAAATTCAGCTATGAAGTAAATCTGGAAATCGGTGAAGTCAAAGTTACAGGAGGGATGAATGCGAGGCCTATAAAGGAGAAATGTTCATAACGACACTGCAGTTTTATTTTTGAAACTTTTTTGTTTTGTTCATTTCTTCTATAGGTTTCCTTCTATTGTAGTTTTATAGCAATCTATTAAGGTGGAAATGTTTTAGTTGTGACTAACTATATTCAAAGAAGAACAAGCATGCTGACAAGTTTCCTCAAGGGTAAAAAATATCCTTGGAAGGGTCTATACCTTTCATGCCACATGTTTGTAAAACTAAAATCAGAAAAATAATTATCTCAAACACAATTAATTTTTCTACTAAAGCTATAGCAACTACCTTGCAATTTTATGGGACTTTTCCCCCAAAGCTCATTTTGGAAAGATCCCTGAATACTTTTTCAATTGATTTTAATTTTATCCCATCATAAGGTGATTCATTGCTGCGCATATGCATTCACTGAAGCGCAATCAGTTCAAATATTTGTAGGCTTCATGCAAATACTATAGGGAAATAGGGTATTGTATATCATCTGATTCAAATACAAGAACAGAGTCATATCAGATTAGTTTTTCAGGCTCTCTCTTGGACTGATCCTTTCATTTTAACAGAAAACCAGTAGAAGAAGAAGCCCTAGTCTATGCCAAGGTATCCGTTTTCTGTCCTTAAGTATTTTTATCTGAAATATAAATCGGTGGTGTTTTTGTCAGGTATGTACAAATTTTAGCACTTTTGGCATCTTTTTGTAGAAAATTGATGCTACTTGGCTACTGAGCATATTAGATCCTTCCTTTCCCCTTCCCTAAACCATCCAAATCAGCAATAAAACTACACATACACAATTTTACTTAGGGAGGGAAAAGGCAACATTTTACCAATCTAAACAACATCCAAAACATGCTGAAGATCTTGATGTATTTGAATAATCAAATCAAAACATTCAGAGATTCAGCAAAAATAAATGTCAGATTTCCTATTGAAAAGAACAAACAAGTGCACCAGTGGGGGATCGGATCCTGAAGTCTTTGTTCAATGCTTCATCTGGCAAACTCTCTTTTGAAATCAACTGACTTGGCTCAAGTATGAACAGAGTTAAAATTGAACAAGGCTGTTAGGATTTTTCCCCTGAATAAGCTGTCTAAAGTCTAGTGCCACAGAGAAGGATCTGCATGTCATAGTAGATAATAAATAGAATACAGGTCAACAATAAGACACTGTCACATGAAAAGCAAATGCTATTTGGGTCGCAGCAGCAAGCAAGTAAAATAAGCAAGATTATCTAGCCCCACTCAGCATCGATTAGACCTCAGTTGGAGCTGTGCATATGTTTTGCAGCAGCACACTTAATAGGAGAAGGACAGATTGGATAGAGTTTAGAGGAAAGCAACTAAAGTGATAAAAGGTTTGGAAAATAGGAGCTGTAGTCTGAGGAAAAGCTACGTATTAGGAAACATTTTATAAAGGACACTCAAGAAATGGAACAAGCTGCTAAGAGAGGTTTTTGCATCAAAGTCATTGGAGTTGTCAAGGTTAGATTAGATAAACTTATATTAAGGATGCTTTCAGAAGTAATAAAAGCCAGGTCTGATCCTACAGAGGTCCCTACAGACAGGGTATGCAACTACCCCTGTATATGAGGCCAAATGGTGCGAATGTTAGACAGACCACTGTTTGAAAGAGGTCACAGCACAACTCAGTAGTCACCTTTCTCTCCCAATCAAACAGTAGGGCAAATTTCACAATCATTCCTCAAAATACATATGGCATATATTTTCAAGCAATGGAGCAGAGGCCTCAGCTGACATGAATGGTCATAAATGCTCAGTGGCCAATGACTTTACAGCAACTAATGATTCCCATAAGTTACCGAGGTCCAAATGTTCAAACGTGTGTCTACTAGGGGCCTACAAAACCTCACTGGAACAAGATGACCTGTGTATACACATGAATGTCAGATGTTGGCATGCACCTAAATAGGTACACCTAGCCAGGAAACAGAATTTTCCCCTAAATTAAAAAAAATAGAGTATTTGACAAAAGTATTTAGTCCTAACCAGATTGAAAGTTCAAACATTTTTTCTTAAATAAGTCACCTGCCCAAGCATGAGGAATATTTTGTTTTTCACCCGATAAAATATACTTGAACTTTTCTATACCACAGCCAACTGCCAGACCAGCAGCCCATCTCTTCAGGAACTATCGTTTCATTTCTTGGTGGCCCTCTGTCAGGCTAATTCCCTGGGTTTCCATGGCAGTAGGACCACAGGCTTCCAAGCCCCCGTCCCTTCCTCTCTTGGGAGGCAAGAAACCACATTGCCTAACAAACTGACAAGCTGATCACATGTGGAGTGGAGTGACCAAGGGCTGAAAGTCCAGGAAGCTCCCCATCAGTGTGGGCTACCAGGTGAATGGGGTCTTAGGCAACCCAAGATGTCTGGGAGCCCCACAGTCCGGAGAGCCGAGGAGTCCTTAACGCTAACAGCCTGCCCATAGACTACCAGCAACCCAGGAAGACCTGCGTGAAAGTGGTTGGCAAGCTTGCCTGCCTGACTTCTGTTGAAAGTTAGTATGGGATCAACACATGGAAATACAACTACAGGGGCTGAAAAAATGCTTTATATTGAAAATGAATAAATTCTGTCTGTTAAAACTTATCAAAAGATGACAAACACTAGGTACAGATATTCAAAAAGCCTGAGGCAGAATCGATCTAAGTTCCGCGGTTTTCTGTAAATGGCATAGTTTAGATCAGTAGAGGTGACTTGATTACAAGTGCCTTCACAGGGAGAAAATACCTGACCCTAAAGTACTGTTTGGTATAGCTGAGAATGATATAGCAAGAACCAGTGGCTGAAATGGAGTCAGACACATTCAAATGAGAATAAAGCTATTGAAGTTAACTACTAAGGTACTATGTGGATTCTCCATTTCTCAAATTAAGATGGATACCTTTCTGGAAGAGATGCAAACATATTGTTTTGGAGTTCAATACAAGGATAACTGGACAGTATTTTTTGGTTTATGCCATCCAGAAGGTCAGCCAGCCAAGATCCCTTTCCTAGCTGTTCTCTTCTAGCTTTATAATCTGTTAACCTGAATAAGGAATACCTTTAATATTGTATTTCAAGTCTGGAAAACACAAAGTGTTAGTTGCAGTCATGGGTGAGGTGACACACTGCTTTCTAAATGCACTTTAGATTTAGTACAATAGTACTGCTTAGTGTGGGAGGAAAAAGTGAGAACACTGCAGTATGCAAGATGGGAAATAAACAGCAGTTGTCTCTATGAAAATATACCGTCACCTAATCAAAGTAGAGGCCAACAGGCTGTCCCCTTCCACTACTGTAATTTGCTCTCTGTGTCTCGCAGCGTGAAATGAGAGTGTACGGTAGGACACAATGCTGGCAGTGCACATGCAAAGCCTTATTTCCCTAGGTGTGGATGAAAGATTGTATTATTCAGACAGAAGTGATGACACAAAAGGTATATAGGTAATAAGAAATTATTTTAGGATAAGTGCAATCTAAACAGAACTGCATTGTGTCCCACGGCCTTATTACTTCTACTTCCTCTTTGCTACTCCAGTGGATCTTGGAGCAACTGGAGCCTACTATACTCTCCTTGGAACCGTAGAGTTCCCCCTGTCTATCTCATGTAGTTTTATAATGGATCCCCCAATGGCGTATTAATTTCCTATATTAAGTTGGGTCACCTGTCTTGTAGCTTTTATGCTTTACAATCACCAAGCCAAGCAAGCAAAAGTCAGCGGGAGTTGGGAACCTTAGGCATATTTTAAAAACTTACCCTTAACATTTAGGCTTCACCAATAACCAGGACTGCTGGGCACTCACCACAACTACATTGGGTTCTGTAGCAGTAACTCGCACCTTTTATTCAGAATGGTAAATGTAGTTCTTTCAAATTCTTGCTTTGTCTCAAGCAGATGGTTGAGGTATGAAAAAGTAGAACAAACTCCAGTGTCTTAGCAGACAGTATTTTAATTAACCATACATTTATAACTAGACAGTACAAATGAAGGATTTCAAACTCCCAGAGGCTGGATAATTTTGCCCAAATTTATCTTTTATTCTAGTCTTCACTTTTAGTGCTACACTTCATTTATAGAAGAAATATTCTCCTTGGTTATTATACACTCCGGGGCAACTTGTGAACAAGATTCAGCCTCTTTTTTTTCTGGGTGATGTGTTCCTGCAAAAATTTCACTTAAAAAATGAACCGCTGGTAAAACTCTGAATACTTGTGCCATTACGTACATAATTTGTACTTGTCATCTCATGGAGATAAAATACCTAGGCTTGCACCCATATTCAGAGTTTGGGAAGTGGGGGAAGTGGAAGAACATCTGAAAATTGAGGTCAAGAGAGAAATTATTTTGAAAAAAGTGTCCACAAACTTATTTAGAAATGGGACTTAAATGTAGTTGTTACAGCCTGTATGTAGACTGGAACTATATTAGGTTTAGTCTAAGGTTGAGGTTTTATATTAAATCAGATCTAGCGTTCAGATTCATATTATATGCTGGACACTATTCCTTCAGGATTGCATTAATGGAGGAAATTGCCATATCCAAAGACTTCCAAAAATGGTTAGATCAGTGGCTTTTGAAACATTTCCGACATAGCAAAGGGACCTAAACATTGCCCTTTTATAGTTTTGAAGCTGAGTCAAACTTGAAAGCCTTAGCTCCAAGTATATTTTAGATCTCTCTTTCTCTCTTTTTAAGTACAAATATAATTCTTTGAGATTCATCGAATTATTTCCCTCAGATTTGTTTATAAAATAATTCTGATACAAGGCAATAAATACAATCTTATCTTTCAGGTAGCATCTGAAGCATTCAAATAAGTCTTGCAAGATTTCGTTGCTTTGTCAAGTCAATGCACAGCCATGACCCAAAGGGGAGGGGAGTTCAGGAAGAGTGGTTGCTCCTCAAGGGAGCAATCCTAGATGCACAAGCTAATGCTATTCTGTCTCAGAGGAAAGGCAGCAACAG
Organism: Alligator mississippiensis; assembly: GCF_030867095.1. NCBI lineage: Eukaryota > Metazoa > Chordata > Crocodylia > Alligatoridae > Alligator > Alligator mississippiensis. The sequence continues at coordinate 63,570,408 of NC_081833.1, read as the reverse complement.
CCCCCTTGGCTCTCCAGGGAACTAGCTGACCTCCTACGAATAAAAACAAAGACCTACGAAGGATGGAGGATGGGATCCACCTCCAAGGAGGAATATTCCACAGTGCTCCAGACCTGCAGGGAGTGAACCTGGAAAGCCAAGGCTGTGACTGAACTCCAACTGGCTACTAGGATCATGGATAATAAAAAGGCCTTTTTTAGATATGCAGGGAGCCAGAGGAAAAGCAAGGGCAACATTGGACCCCTGCTAAACCAGAAGGGACAACTGACGCCCAGGAAAAAGCCAACCTACTAAATGGGTACTTTGCATCGGTCTTTTATCAATCCCACAGGGCGCCCCGCCCACTATGGAACAGGGAGGCCCGGGTGAGGGAGATTCCTTGCCCTCCATCAATGCGGACCTTGTGAAGAAACACCTTGAGAGGCTGGACACCTTCAAGTCAGCTGGCCCTGACGGTTTACACCCCAGGGTACTCAAGAACCTGGCTAGCATCATAGCTCAGCCCCTGGCATGGATCTTCAAGAACTCCTGGCACTCTGGTGAAGTGCCCGAAGATTAGAAGAAGGCCAATGTCGTGCCTATCTTCAAGAAAGGGAGGAAAGTGGATCCAGCAAACTACAGGCCCATCAACCTGACCTCTATCCCAAGGAAGGGCTTAGAAAAAATCATCACAGAGGTCATTCTGAACGAACTGGCTGATGGCAACATCCTAAGGGATAGCCAACATGGGTTTGTTGCGGGTAGGTCTTGCTTGACCAATCTCATTTCCTTTTACAACCAGGTGACCTATCACCTGGACAAGGAAGAGGAGATTGATGTTGTATATCTTGACTTCAAAAAAGCCTTTGATCTGGTATCCCATGATCACCTCTTGGCAAAGCTGGCCAACTGAGGCTTCGGGTCCACCACGATCCGCTGTCTGGGGAATTGGCTCCGTGGTCGGACCCAGAGGGTGGTGGTTGACGGAACTCAATCATCATGGTGCCCTGTGACCAGTGGGGTCCCCCAAGGCTCTGTCGTTGGGCCTATATTGTTCAACATATTCATTAATGATGTGGACACTGGAGTCAGAAGTGGACTAGCCAAGTTTGCCCATGATACCAAACTCTGGGGTACAGCATCCACACCTGAGGACAGGAGGGTGATCCAGGTTGACCTTGACAGGCCCAAGAAATGGGCGGATGAGAACCTGATGTGTTTAATACCAAAAAATGCAAGGTTCTCCACCTTGGGAGGAAAAACCTACAGCATCCTTATAAGCTTGGCAGTGCTACACTGGATAGCATTACAGATGAAAGGGACTTGGGGGTCACGATTGACCACAAGATGAATATGAGCCTTCAATGTCATGCTGTGGCTAGTAAAGTGAGCAAAATCCTGGTGTGCATCCATAGATGCTTCTCAAGCAAATCCCAGGATGTCATTCTTTCGTTGTACTCGGCCTTGGTGAGGCCACAGCTGGAGTACTGCATCCAGTTTTGGGCTCCACAATTCAAAAAGGATGTGGAGAAGCTTGAGAGAGTCCAGAGAAGAGCCATGCACATGATCAGATGTCAGGAAAACAGAGATTACGATGACAGACTGAGAGCTGTGGGACTCTTCAGCCTGGAAAAGCGCAGGCTCAGGGGTGATCTGGTGGCCACCTATAAGTTTATCAGGGGTGTTCACCAGGATCTGGGGGAACGCTTGTTCACCAGAGTCCCCCAAGGGATGACAAGGTCGATTAGTTATAAACTCCTGGAAGACCATTTCAGGCTGGACATAAGGAAGAATTTCTTTACAGTCCGAGCCCCCAAGGTCTGGAATAGCCTGCCATCGGAGGTGGTTCAAGCACCTTCTCTGAATGCCTTCAAGAGAAAATTGGATGTTTATCTTGCTGGGATCCTGTGACCCCAGCTAAGTTCTTGCCCCTGGGGCAGGGAGCTGGACTCGATGATCTTCCGAGGTCCCTTCCAGCACCAATGTCTATGAAATCTATGAAATGACCTCAGGCTAATATTATTGCAAATATGCCCTAAACCAGGGGTGGGCAATTACTTCAGCTGGAGGGCCGCTTAACGAGTTTTGGTGAGCTGACGAGGGCTGCATGGGCAGCCCTTCCCCTTGACAGTTGCCCCTCCCCCTGATTGCCATATTGGGACTGGAAGTCCCACCCCCATAATCCCTTACCTTTGCCACCAGAAGTCCCTCCCCTTGCCCCCAGAAATACTCCTTTTGGGAGGTGGGGGGGTTGCCATCTTAGAACCAGAAAAAAACCAAATCATACACTAGAATTCAAACACCTACTAAAACATATTTTAATTTTATTACAAAAAATAATTGCCATGGGTTGTGTTTGTGTACCGTATATAGAAGAGATTGCATAATGACTCAAAACTGAAGTCTCATTATTTTATACTGTGTGGGAGGCATGGGGGGATGTGTATGGTGGAGTGTGGGGAGGATTGTGTGTATGGTGGGGTGTGGGGGTGTGTGTGGTGGGGTGAGTGGGGGAGCATAGGGTATATTGTAGTGTGTGTAAATGTGGAGGGTTGTGGGGGGTTGTGGGTGCACGGTGTGGGTGTGTGAAGTTTGTGGGGTGTGAGGGAGGGTTCAGGGTGTGGGGATGCCAAACACTGCCCCGCATGGCACGCAGCTCCCACTGCCATCAGGAGCAGTAGGCAGGGGGCTCAGGTAGCTTGTGCCCAGCACAGTAACTGGCACCAGGTGGGACACACCTCCAGCCAGCGTTATGCACAGGGCAGGGTAGGAGTGCAGCCTGCTCAGCTGCCTCTATCATGGGGGCTCTGCACTGCACACCTGCAGCTCCTGCATTCACACTGGGGGGAAGCCCCATGCTGGACTCTGCAGAGAAGCAAGGGGTGGGACTCCCTCCACTCCTGGCAGAATCCATGGACCTGTGCAGCAGGGGGTGGGGAAGGCAGCTGGCTCCACCACGGGGCTTTCCCCAGTGCAGGTGCCAGTGTGGGATCTGCAGGAGCATGGCCCCCATGATAGAGGTGGCAGCAGGAGCCAGTTGGGAACCATGGGGGCTGGCTCCTGCTGCATTCTGTGGTCCCAGTATTGCAGCCAGGAACCACACAATGTCACATGGAGCTGGCCAACCTGGCCGGGCACCTCTCAGCAGTGCCCAATACCGGGCTGCAATGCCGGGACTGCAGAGCACAGCAGGAGCCAGCCCGGACTCCACAGTTCCCAGCTGCCACCAGCCCTGACCCCCAGGCCTGGCACTCCCACCCACTGCCACTTTCCCCCTTGCACCTGCCACAACTGCCTTTCCTGCTGCTTCCCTTCCTTCCCCACTTATGCCACTTCCCACTCCCCACCTGCCTGCCACTCCAACAGCGTGCAATTCCCAGCTGCATGGCTGGGACTGCATGGTGCAGCAGGAGCCAGCTGGGAACCATGTGGTACCAGCTGGGCCAGGCTGGCTCCTGCTGTGTCAGCGAACCTTCTCTCTCCTGTCCACCTGTTCTTATCTGATTCTTCTCTCTCAGATAACAGGAGGGTGGGGGAACAGCCCCAGGGTCCCAGGCCAGAAGACTCTGCTAGACAGAAGTTTCCAGCTGGGGGAAGGGGGGGAGGGACAGGGCTAGGCAGTTCTTGCTGCCACTGGGTCCTGCCCCTGGCTCGTCCTGGGTCCTGCTGCCACTGGTGACTTATCAGCTTTGACAGGCAGCCAAGGACAGAAAAATATTAATTTTCTAAAATTTTTAGGGGCCCTACGGGCTGGATAGAATGGCCTGGCAAGTCAGAGCTGGCCCATGGGCCGTATTTTGCCCGCCCCTGCCCTAAACACATTGAAAAATTACACATATGATCAGTTCAACCCACTAAAAGTTTCATTTTCCATTAGCTTCAAGACAGTCCATTTCAATATTGTGCAACATTAATCAAAATGTTCAAAGGATAAATGTTCAACTCCTTTGATTATCCACTTTCTAATCTGAAATTTAGGCATGTTAAATGCACAGAGGTTTACAGGACAGAATGATCCAGCACCTGCTCAGCCTTGTGTGCATGAGTCATCTCAGTGAAGTCCATAGTATGTCCATTTATGAGGAATGTGTTTGCAAGAAGTAGAATGTCAACACAATCTGTCATATTGGGTGCTGGGAGAAATAATTGCTGTTGTTTGCCTTCAAATAATGAACAGAAAAGTTACATTTAGGGATTTTAGGACATTCTCTGCTCATATCTGATAATATCCTAACCAGGAAAGTTTGGCAGTTTCAAACAAGTTCTCCTTCTCTTTCTGTAAAAACACAAAGTCTAGGGAATCAACTCCCAAAAGCTGCAGTCCTGCTCCCTCTTTACAAAACATTAAAATATTCTATAACTAAGGTTCAACTGTGTTTAGGAATCTAAAATTAGTGAGTGAAAGTAGCTGGTAATGTTTGCAATTGTATAAGGCAATAGCTATAATATTTATAATTATTATGGTTATACTACTGTCAACATGATTTGCTCAAAGAAAAGCCACTTACACAAAAAACACATTTTATGCAGAGTGATATCTTTAGAAAACTAAATTATTCAAATCTAAAAAATTCTGAATGACATGCATGTTCTAGGCTAGGCTCATACCACTCGTTTTTGGAAAGTAGGACGTCCATGCAACTCATTTTATGCAGGCAACAGTATGGTATAACTAACTCACCTGCCTTATCATATATTAATCCACACTGTTTTTCCTCATGGATGTGCACTAGCCCAAAAATCATCTAATTCTGAGGACCCCAAATATATTTCCAGCTCAACATCAGGCATGGATGCAGAGGTGGTACAGTGGCATAGCTATACCTCTCCCCCTTTCTGGACACGTGGCAGAAACAGCTCCCAGGGATTTTTTTAGGCCCCAAAGAAAGTCAGAATTCCCCCACTGCCTTGCTCTCCATGGTCAGAGGCATACACCCTCCTCTCCTCATCTTATCCCCTTCCCCTCTACTCCCTTCCCCTTCCATTCCCACCCCGCACCAGTCTGCCACTGTTCCTACTGTCCCAGGGGCAAGGGAAGCTCCTGACCCTCTCCAACCAGGCTTCATGGGGGATGAGCTCAGCCTGGGACAACAGGAGCAGCAGCAGTATGCGGGTGGGTCCCCACTCTCTACCTGGTCCCCCTAGGTATCCCCTGCTAGTCTGCAAGCTGGCACAAGGAAAGGGAACTCTGCCTACCCATCACTACTTGCTGTCCTAAGCTGAGCTCTCCTCCCCCACCCTGAGACAGTAGGGACAGCAGCAGCAGGTGGGGAAAAGGGGAGAAGGGACATGACTCTAAGCAGGGAGGGGATAGACTATAGTAAGGGGGCAGAATTCTCAACTGTGCTGGGAACTACAACGTTCCTGACTGATGCTCCCACAGCACAATCTGCCCACCTTGGTGGGAGGGTGGAAGGAGGCTGGGAGTAGGAGTTACAGCCACCCCTGCAGCACTGGTCACTGCTTCTGCATCCCCCTTTGTAAAAATTAGCTTCTGCTCAACATCACATTCACACTTTACTGATGGTGAGAAACTTGTGTTGTTTTTATCAGCTAGTTCATTGATGGTTATTTCCCCAGGTCAGCAACCTACAACAGCTAACAGTCCTGGATTTGTTAAACTTTAGAAATCAAAGAACACTAGAAAGCATTATTTAAAATGGGCTATTTTCATTCTAAATCAATACTGGAAAAAAGAAAATAAAATAGTAAAAAATGTTAAGGAAAAAGAAAGAATTTGTCCTTCAATTTAAAGGGCTACCTCTCTTGAAAAAAGTACAAGGTAAAGGTACATAGTACTTTTTCTGATGCAGACAAGTCTGAGACAAAGCTGAAATTCACATCTGTATCCAACTTTTCATGAAGTTCAGACCCAGATCCATGTTGACTCAAAAGAACAATGCACTTCAGCATAAGCAACTGGTGCCTCTTAACATTGGGGGTGGGCAGCCAATTGCCAACTGAGGGGGTAGGGGCAGAGGGAGAAAAAAAATTGGAGGGAGCTGAGAGCACGGGGGAATGGGAAAGGGCAATTTGGGGAGGGAGGGAACGAGGCTGGGGGTGGCACCAGGCAGGGATCAGGCTCAGGGCCAGGATCCACTGCACCCTTGTGGCTGCCCCTTGCCCTGCACCAGGGATCATTGCCTGCTGCTGGCGTCCATCACCCCCCAGCCCTGCACTGGTCTTGACTGCCTCCCTGCACTGGCCCTGGTCTGGGTTCAGCCCTGCACCGCCCAAGGGGGCCCAGAGCTGGAGTGGAGTCAACCTCAGCTGTGCCACCAGGCCAGAGGGGATGGAGCCCCCGGGACTCAGAATCCCTGCCCCGCCCCATCTAAGTCATCCCCAGGAAGAGCCTGGCAGCTCCTGCAGAGTCACAGTGCCGGGGAGCCAAGGGGTTGGGGGAATGTGCCGCCCCTCCCCCAACTCTCCAGCAGTGTGCACAGCAGTGGGAGCTACCGGGCCCCACTACCTAGCCCAGCCAGGGCCCCATTCTCAGTGAACGGGTCATGGGACAATCCCCCCGGTGCAGCGGGGGGGCGGGGGAGTGAATGATTTGGCCCTGCCCCTACCCCACTTCCTCCTGCACTGTGGGGGTCTTGATCTCCCCCAGCCCAGAAACTAAAGGAAGAAGAAACCTTACCTACCTGTCTGCTGTGCTGGACCAACTGCAAGCCTGGTGTGCCCCTCCTCCATGCTGCAGCAGCCTACAGCCAGGTTGCCCTGACATCTGGGGAGGCTGAGCCTCATTACTTCCACTGCCCCCAGAGGCTGATCCCCACTGCTGGTGGAAGTGCCCTCGGCACTTCTCTTGTGGAGGGCACGGCCAGTCTCAGCAGCTGCACACACACCCTGTACGCATTGCCAATGCACTTCAGTGAATACCTGATCCATGTGGACCCAAGACCTCTCTACCACATTCTTATTCACTAACATTTTGGGCAAATCTTCTCAGCTGAGTAAAATGCTCACCTAAATAAAACAAGATGAATCTGAGCTTTCACAAAACAAATGTGAACTAGAAAAACAAGTTGAAGGCGACAAAAATCAAATCACTCACAGCATTGTTAGTCATAAAAAGATGTTATTTCCCGATCGATTGTTTTCACTTCTCACTTAGTGTACCAGGGAGTCAAGGTCCCTCTGTCCTTTTAAGAGGATGCAGCAGGCTAAGCTGGCTGTGTGGGGCCACAGCTTCAGGAGTGCAGGCTGGACCATAATTAAGAAGGTAAAACCCCTATGCAGGGGAAGGCACATGACTGAAAGGAGGTTTAGCTTCTAGGCACATAAGCCCAGGGCCTGAAACCAAGCGGGCAGTCAGACCCTGCAGGCTGCAGGGAGAGGGGCCCCCCTATGGAAGCTGACTGTGGGAAGCAGTGCCTAGAGGTGCCCAAGCTACCTGCAAGGGTGAGAGAGGACCTAGCCTTGGAAATTACAGTTCGTGATAGGACACTGATGGACAGTGTGAAAGCAGTTTGTTTATGATTGTTTATGATTGGGTGCATCTACACACCTGCCTACAGTGGCACTGTTTCTGCACCATGCTTTAGTATTTCCTTTTGCTACATCACCATAGCACATCATAAAGCAATGTAGTGCGTCACTGCAATGACACAGGGCGACATGTAGATGCACCCTTTGTTGAATAACCAGAGGACTAAGAGTGGCTGTAGGGCTTGAGGAGGCCACAAGAGGGGTACCTGGCAGGTACCCTCTGCTGCAAGGCTGAGGCCTGAAGAGCTGGGGCCTGAATCAGTGGACCTGGGCTGAGGGGCCTCAGGTAGAGGATAAAGGGACTGAGGCTGAACAGATTAAAGCCAGGACAACAGGCAGGGTCCAAGGGGCCCAGCATTTGTCTGGCCAGAGTGAGTGAGAGAGTGAGAGAGAGAGAGAGAGAGAGAGACTTTGGGGGTTGGGGTGTGAACACCAAGCCAAGTGGACTAGGATGAGCCTGCAGAATAGAAAAAGGGGGGCAGAAAGAACATGAAGAGCTCACCAGCTTCTAAGGGCAGCCTCCCTTCTTCATTAGCAACATGAAGGCATGGCAGGTGAGATCTCAAGGGAAGACCCAGAGGCACTTTTACACGTGCACTGGGAGTGGAGGGGATGGCACTTTAATTAGAGTGGCTCTGAGAGCCACTCTAATTAAAGCATCACAGTGTCTCATGTATCAGGATCCCTGAGCTTCAAAAGAACAGAGAGGGCACTTGAATGAGCTTTGGTTCTAGCACCCCCGCTGCCCTTTTGAAATACAGGGATGCTGATACACGAGATGCAGGAGGCTGCTGAAGTGCAGTAATTGCCATGCTCCAGCAGGCTCAATTAATCAAGTCTGCTCCAAAGCGCTACGTAGGAGCAGCTTCTGAGCTTATCTACAGGCACCCTGAGAGACCAGAGTTAAGGCCAGTCAGGAGTAAGGCGGCCATCAAGGGGGTGCCATGGCAGTCCTAGGATATGTCCTGTCACACTCGGTCTTTACTCAGCTAATATCTTCATTATGAATTTTGCTTGAGCGGGGATTTAAGTAATTCAGCAACAAAAGGACATGTGGCCAACTAATGACTGTTTCTGCTGTTTGCAGCCATTCCCAGAAGTAACATCACCTAGTATTATGGGTTGCTGTACTATTAAGTTATTTTAGGATACCTGCTGGTACAGTATATGCCCATTATTCACAAGATATTTCAAACAACACACTATGAATATTTCAGTAGCTGCTTTTCTTTGTATACATTATAGAGAAGGTTTCCTGGAAAGCTTTCTTGAATAACATTGCACAATTTGTAGCGTATCATGAGCATACTAGCTATATGTAAGACAATACTAAAAATCCTATTTTTCTTATGGCATAAAATGAAAGTAATTCAATAGATTAGCTAAGAGCTTGTCTGAAGTCCTTGCTACTCTTTAGGGACTACAGTCTCCACAGGTGAGACTGGATGTTGCAGCCATAACAGTTTGAAATGAGTTCCTGAAACGTGACATGTCAATGAACTAGAATTTTGTTGTTAAAGAAAATGGGGGGGGGGGGACATGAGAAAAGTGGACAGCTTTGCAAAAGTGCCTATTACAGACTGAACCAAACTTTATGCTCCCTTTTGCAGTGTTATCAATGCTGTACTGAAATAGTAGAGAAGTACTGAGAGATTATGAAGGGTGGAGAGTTGAAATTGAGGAACCGCAATGGTAAAGAAGGGTAGATTTAGCTATACAGTTAATGTCATTTTTGTAAAGTGCTCAGGCCAAGTTGGAATCCACCAAAGACCATAAAGATTGGTACATTACTACTGAAGTATCCTACATCTGAAGGTCATCCCCTGCAACTGTTCAGTAGGTGGGTAGCCCTTACATCCTAGAAATCAATAAAACCCAGAAGTTCACAGCATTATTACATTTTCAATTTCTGTTGCAGTGCAAGAATGTGATCTCTTAACCCTCTAAGATTTCAAAAAGTCGTTCTATTAAATAATAATAAAAAGAAAGAAAATGTAATATAAACAATGAAGTATTTAAGTGAACTTCGGGGAAAAAAAAGGCAAAGCATTCTCGAGCCATCTTGTTTTCAGTTTTTTATCATGTCACTCAACAGATGTAAATGAACATAAACCTTACTTTATGATAACAGCAGACTTCAACAGAACAAGCATCCCAGGTTACTAGATTAAGTGATAAATTAGGCAAACGACAAATGGAAAGCACTGCACATGTATCTATAAAGCCACGTGGAGTGTGGTTTTTAACCTTTTTTTCAAATTTACATTTACAAACTTTTTTTTGCTACTCCGAGGGCACATCCACACATGCAAGCACGTGCGTTTGCAGCAGCTCAAATAGAAGCGGTGCAAATGTGAGCCAGGGCTTTTTGCCTCAGTGCACATGCTCAGACATGCACTTTGTTGTGGAACAAATTGTGGCACTTGAGGCAAAATAACCCTGCCTGGCTCCTCCCAGATCTGCAACCAGGGGGAGCTAGAGCCTGGGGCCAGCACCTATGCTGTCCCTAGCAGTATAAAAAGCTGCCCTGTCCTGGCCCCAGCAGTACAAAACCCTGCCCTGGCCAGCAGCTCAGTGTTACTTGACCTCAGCGGGAGTGGGGCACTCTGAGCCATGGCAGCAAGACCCGATGGGACACACAGGGACTGCACACTGGGCCTAGCCAGGTCCTGACGGCCCTGGAGACTGTCTGCCACCCAGCTGGGCCAGGCCCTGGCTGGCAGGACCCGGCATGGCACATGGGTACCACATGCCAGGCCCAGCCAGGTCCTGGGGCCTCTGTGCTGCCAGGCTGGGCCCTTGGTGGCAGGACCTGCTGTCCTTGGGGCCCCTGTGCTGCCTGGCCGAGCTGGGCCTGGGGTAGCAGGACCTGGTGCAGCATGCTGGTACTGCGTGCTGTGCCTAGATGGGTCCTGCTGGCCCTGGGGCTGCTCCTGCCGGGCAGCACAGGGGACCTGAGGGTAGCAGGGCCTGACACACAGTCCCTGCCCTGGGCCCAGCCCAGCCAGGTGGCACAGGGGCCCCGAGGGTGGCAGAACCCAGCACGCAGTCCCTGCGCACTGCACTGGGTCCTGCTGTCCTGGGCCCAGCCCAGCTGGGTGGCAAAGGGACCCCCAAGGGTGGCAGAACCTGGCTGGGCAGGGATCAGGGGGGGCCTGGGGGCCTAGCGGGGGGAGGGGCTGGGCAGGGATTGGGGAGGCTGGGGGGAGGGGCCAACCAGGGATCGGGGGGGGGACTGGGGGAGTGGGGCTAACAGGGGTCCCCACCCATGGCACCCTCCCCCCTCCTCCAGCCCCCCCAACCCCTTACTCACTATCACTGGAGCCCTCGTGCTGAACACGCAGCCTGGCTGGCCCCATGTTTCAGCACCAGGGTGAGGGGCCAACCGTGGAGATGCTCTGAGAGCAGAATGGTAGCCCCATCTGTCAGTCACAAGGTTTTATGGCCATTTGTGTTTTGTTTCTTGGTTGTTTCCTACCTATGTAAAACCATTGTTTTGCGTGTTAAACAACTGACTCTAAAATATCAAGAGCAAAACTTATATAGAGCCTTCACCTATGTTCAAAATGCTTCATATGTAGAAGGGAAACATTTACATTTAAACACTTTGCTTAAATATTAGCCATACGTACAACACTGAAACAAATTTTAAATAAAAAGCATAGTAGTCAAGCCTATTTCCTCAGGAACTTTGTACGCTAAATTGTTCTCTTTTTTTAACTGTCTTTGAAATGACTCACAAAAATGTAAGTGCCATCTAGAGAAAGGAGTGCAAATGCAAAATATTGTAGCATCTAACTACTGGACCTTCATACATGGTCACAACTGCAATAGTAGGGATATGTGTCTTACAGGATCTAATTCAAACCTCAGATCATTACTCAGGGTATTATTAGTGTGGATTTTAATGGAGTGTACAAGTCTACTGTGAGTTAGTTCCTCAAATTTGCATGTCTAACTGCTGCTCGTACGTAAGTGCTTTTTCTTCTATACTACCTCCATCTGCATTCAAATTAAAAATCACTTAGGCTGACTTTTCCCCCTCTTCTCATACCTATTCATAAGATGACATTTTACAGCTCTGAATCTGGAAAAGTATCCAAAGCCTTTAGCATGCAGGAAAGCAACTATATAAGGCTAACATTGCTGACCAGGTCACTGGACTGGAAAGATATCAGTGATGCTAATATATTAGAATTCCTGATCATGTTTATATTGCAATTTAATAGGATTCATCTGTTTTATTGCAATGAGATCCTGTTATCTTCCATAATATATTTAGTCTGCACAAGGACCTCATTTTATCAAGCATTTCATCCATTCCTTAACATTCATGCCAGTTATTGCAGTTTCATTACAGATAACTCTTTGTTCTCTCTCCTTTCCTTTGTCTAACACATCAACCAAGGATACTCTACTCAGCCATTCTCGTGCTTTAAGAGCAGATCTGTTGCACCAGTACAGAATAACTAGATAAAAGGGATAAACCCGGCTAATGTCTCTTCACTACTTTGATCTACCTGTAGAATGGCCAACATGCGTCCCTGTGGACTCCTCTGCGGGATGCTTTGAAGCACTTGTCTACCTTCTTAAATTTGTTCTTTTCTTTTAATTAGAGTGAACACTCTTTCTTATGAGGAATTTTCTCAGAAGCCAGACAGAAGAATTCCTCCCCATATTCTCAGGCACACAGACTATGTCTGCTGAAGATTTTATTGTAATCTCAGCAGTGTTCTGTTTCATTATTTTTTCACTAAAACAGTGATTAGAGTCTTCATCTAATGCTCTAATCCATAGGGATTTAGGGATAGCAAGAGAACTGGGAAAAAGAAAATAAGTTTAAAAAGAAGTTGAAGAAATGAATATGGAAAAGAGATTTTGCAATACAGTACACCTAATTTAAAGCAAAATTAAGTGACTGTCACCAGAATCAGTCCTGGAACAATCTTCGTAACTGAATGTAAATTAAAAAGAGCAATGTAACCATAAAATAAAATTGACAGAATGTAGTTAATAGACATATCTTAAAAGATCTGTTGATAATTCTGTTATCTGTTCATGAAGTCTTACATAAGAATATATATGCACTATATGCTAAGTGGTAAATTGTAGCATAATTGAAACAGAAAGCACTCAGAAAAAAGAGATATTCTTGCATGCCAAGAGGAGAGGCTTTTTGATCTCATCTGACTTTCCTTGGAGACCAGGCCTTGAGACAGCATAAGTATGGCTCCAGTTACGCACTCACCCAACTTCAAGCACATGGCTTCAAATGGGCTAATCATGTGCTTAAAAAAGGATATGTGCTTATGTACCTTACTAATTTGCAGAAACAAGACCCTTTTACCAGAAGCTAAGAGTCTCATTTCCAGTAGTGCATTGTGGGGTTGGCAAGTAGAACAAGTGCTTTGGTCTCAACGTAAAGGGAGGGGTGCCAGCAGGACAGGGAAAGGGCCCTTTACCCTCCTACCTCTTGCTCTGCCTGAGCTTTCCAGCTGTAGGAAGCACCTGGTGTAGGCAGTGGGATGAAGGGAAACGCACACGGTAGTCTATAAGGTGCAAATTTACCCTGCCTTCTACCCTGGGGAAAGAGGAATTGACTCATTTTTTTTGCCACTGAAATCAGCACATTTTTTCCCCTCCCAATATGGACTTCAGTGGCAAAAAATGAGGGGAATTTTCCTCCCAGTAGCAGTGAAGCCCACTGTCCCTCTAGAAAACCACAATTCCCAGAATACCTTGCACTCTATGACACACAGGGTGCATCCAGAGAAGCGAGCATGAGCAGTTTGCAGTGCCGCAGACCCATCTGTGGCACTGCAAACAACATGCGCCACACATGCAGGCATTTGCCACACTGATAATTTGCCCCAAGAGGGCCCCAGGTTCCCAGGTAAGGCTGCTCTAGCTAGCCCAGGTGCTGGCCCCAGCTCCCCATCCCCACCTGGAGCATTTTTCCCCGCACTAACCCCACATGCAGAGCCGTGCACCAGGGCAAAAAGGAGCAGCACAAATCCTGCTCGTGGGGATGTGGCCATGCTGCCCAATCCTGCTTCTTGCTGCTGCTCCTGTGCCCTGTCTCGTGCTGAAACCCGAAGATAGAGGGAAGGAAGGAGGTGGGGGAAAGATGAGAGAGGCTGTCCCTGGGCACATTCTTCCCAGGTTATACCTATGCTTGTTTCTCTTTAGGAGAGATAGGTTAAGTAGATACAGTTCAAATAGAAATTAAAGGTCAGGCTAGAATTTAGCAGCAAGTCCAAGAGTCAATCTGTCCCTAGCTCAGATATAATAGAGAGAAAATCTAGTGACTGGTTTCCAAAAATGTTTGGGGTTTTTTTGGTTTTTGTTTGGATTTTTGGCCATTTTTCTTTTTTTTTTTCTTCTTCTTCTTTTTTTTTTTCTTTTTCTTTTTTTTTTTTTACACAAAGGAGACATGTTCAAGTTTATCCCCCATAAAGGCCACACAAGAACAGACATTTAAAAAAATCAGATATTTGAATTTGAAACAGTACCAAAGCAGGCCCTTTCTGGCTTTGGATCAGAGAAGAACCTAAATCATGGGATGAGGAGATTTTAATCCAGTGTCCAGAAATTTGAAGGAATCAGCTGCTATTTATATAATGAAGGCGTGCAGGTCATTTAGAATCATAGAATCACAGAAAATTAGGGTTGATTACCTCATTCAGAGCTTTAAGCCCCCTCTACACATATTTTAGGATTTTCTTTTTTACCATCCCTGCCCCTTGAAGAATTTTTCCTTTCTACTTCCAAGGCTAGTAGAAAGGGCCCATCTCTCCCATAGTCCCTATTTGTCAGTGATGATAAAGGGATCAAACCCCGCTTTGTAGTCCCCCAAAGCTGTTTCTGAGGAACAGGGGAGAAAGGGCACCCCGCTGAAGAATCTGTTGAGAGCGAGAGAAACGGCCCCAAAGACTCTCTCGACAAAGTGCTGTGAAAGATTGTTTGTCATCAGAGATGAAAGGGTGTCATCAAAGATTGTGACTAGATTGGCTGGATCACACCATCTCCTTCCCATGGGGGCAGAAGAAGAAAATTGTGAGGAGAGGTACCACAATAGGCAGCATGAGAAAGTGGGAAAAGATATGTCACTTTGAGTCATCAAGGCACACGGATCCATTGGAGAATCACAGACAATGCCTCCATGAGAATGGCTTTGAATAATTCCTGGATGGAATAGCATATCTCCACTGCCTGATCAGACTGCTTTGGGCAATGGCTGCAAGGAAGCAGTTGAGCGAACGTAGCTGACAGTGGCAGATCTAAGCAAGTTTACCCTTACTTACATGTCACGTGAGTGGGTTAAAAAGCAGCAGAGACTACAGCCTTGAGCCCCCATGCTACCTCTTCTTCGGTCACGTTTCTTCCCCAGGCAGACTCTTTGTGCCTCAATTCATTTGCTGGCCTTTCACTTCTCTGGCTCTCAGCAACTACCTCAGGCCCCGTGGCCTTCTCTCCTTGGTCTCCTGAGGGTTTCCTGACCTCACAGGGTCAGTCCCATTCTGAACCTATGTCTCTTCTGCAGCTTCCTGCCTGTGTTATAATTTCCCCTGGGAAGACTGACCCACTTATAAACTAACCTCCCAACCAGTGTCTGGAAAACTAAACAAACTGTTCAGTATCTAGACAAGTTTATAAAGATTTTGACAGACCGTTTGATAAAATGCATTGCATATATTTGGGAACATACCTAACACTAAACAACTGACCAGTTTTCATTTGCAGGATATGGTTTCACTGTTATGCAGATGTCACACAGATATAACAGTGTTATCTAATTCTCTTGGCAGTATAACAGTGTTAACAGACTGTGCAATGTTCAGGCATGGAAGGCTGGGAAATTTATGAGATTTAAACCTGAGCAAGATTGAAATGTTACTGATTGGTCCCCAGCACTTGCTAAGCATGATGACTCCTTTGATGATTAATTCTGACAATAATTCCATTTTAAGATCCTCTAATATAAAAAGTCTTGGTTGCTACAAATGTTCAATAAGAGATGCATCCGAGAAAACGTATCCATTACTAAATTTTTTTTTATCACTTTCGTACTATTTCCAGATTAAGATCTCTGCTTAGAAAGCAGAACTGTATATGGAGATTTTAAACACCTTTGTCAGGCTATAGTGAACATGTTTCACAGTTTCTAGGAATGACTGTAGTTAACTCCATCTTGTCCAGTTATGGAAATTCAATTTGTAAGAAAAAGCTACTATTTTTAAATAGGGTCCAGTTGTTACTCAAAAACCCAGGGACATGGAGAACTTGGGAAAATTTTCAAACTTAACCAGACCAGAACTTTGTAACTGGCCCAGAACTGGCCCAAAATTCAGACATGGACCTTGCTTCATGGCCCACTATTAGTGCATGCAGTCATAGGTTATCACATCGATTCTCAGCCTTGGAGCATCTAGGCCCTCACTAAAATTTAGAGTTGGCTGTAAAGGGTTATAACTCCTGAGGTGGAAAAAAAAAAACTTCTGAAAGTTGTACAGGCTGGATTTTGATGAGGCTGCAGTACCCATGACCAAGTCCTGCCACTGACGGTTTATATCGAAAACAATTTTTCAGCCAAAGTTTAATAGCCCCTTAGGAAGGCCAAGATTTCACCCCTAGTATCAATGGCCAAGGGCCAGATAGACTCAATTTTTTGGCTCCACACTGCCATAAGACATTTTCTCTCTTTGCCCCTTTCTACTATTTCCTTCATAATCTCTGAACATAACAGTCCTGTCCTCAAAACAACACTGGCATTTGAACTGAAATTTCAAACCTCAAAAGAAATTCTGGTACAGAAATACCCAATAAATTAAAGAACAGTAAAAAAAGTTGAGTAAAAATATAGAATGAGAGGCAGAAGGAACGTGGGTGTACTGCACCTGATACCACTCAGTAGGTCATTCTGATATCAAACTCTTTTAACAAGGAAGGTGGAATAGATCTAGGTTGGATCTGGTTTGCCATCTTTCAAATAGCAGCTAAGATACAGATGACACCCCGCTGAGTCTAAGACACTGCTTAGTGCTAAATCCTGAGAGCCAAGATCATCCTGCTTCTAGGCCAGTGATTCACAACCTTTTTCCCCAGAGGGCCAAATGTGCAGGACCCCACCCATCCACAGGCCAAATCCTGCTGGTAAGTCCTTATCTGGAACTGATGCGGTGGGCACCATCCAGCCATGCAGAGGAGGACGTAGGGCAGGGCAGCTCAGCCCTAACCCAGACCCATGGGGGGAATTGGGGTGTAGCTCGGTCTCGCTGAGGGGGGATAGAGAGGAAGAGGAATGGCCCACCCCCAATCAAGCCCCATGGGGGAAAAAGGCATGACTTAGCCCCACAGGGGAAGGGGACCATGGCTTTGTTCCAACCTGCCCCCACAGGGTGGAGCGGGGTATAGTCTGGCCCCCAATCTAGATGCAGGGGAGGGAGTATGGCCCTGCTGCAACAACCAATGCAGGGCTTGGGCTTAGGGAATTTGACATGGGTAGGATGACCATATTAATGGCCACTGCTCCCCACTGCCAAATTTACTGCCCCATGGGGAGCCCCAAAGCCAGATGTGATTGCATAGGTTGAGCACCCCTCTTCTAGGCTGGGGCATACAGGCCAGGAAGAGGAAAGAATCCTGGCCTGATTCCAACAACTGCTGAGCCTCACTCTGTTTTTGGAGGCTGTAGTCCAAAAGCAAAGGTATTGCTTCTTCATTTAGTTGTTCACTCCCCCTTCATATAAACAGGCACAGATGAATCTTCACACAGGATAAATGTTCCTGTCCCCACCAGCCTTATATGAGGTGCTGCTCCACTGACACTCAATGTAAAAAAAAAGCCTCTACCATATAGAGAATGCTAATCCTCCTACGTGTGTACCTCAAATGGCTGGGTACGTTAAGAAAGAGCAAAATGTGCTCCCATATGAAATCCTGCTAGCACATACAGTTCAGTATTGACAAACTGGCCCATTTCAAAACTGTGGCATGCACCGTAAAATATGAGCAACAATGCAATGGCAGTTTACCCTGATCAAGACAAAATAAAAGAGACATTGCAGCTTTATGTAACCTAGGAGAAAAGATAGTTATGGAGCAATTAAATTGAATCATATAAAATGTTAAATGGAAAAGATAACATCAAGTTGAACTACTATTTGCTGTCCTGTGAAGATAATAGAAGAAAGAGGCATAAGTAAGCGTTTAAAGAGAGAGGGAGAGAGAAATTTTGAATAGACAGCAGGAAGCAATTATTCATTCAGAAGATCATAAATGTATAGATAGGCTCATCAGGAGAAATTACTGAGGCAGAAAGACAGAGGTCAGCATGGAATCTCGTGGTTTACATCCTAGAGTTTCGGGGAACTGAGAAATGAATTGGCCTTGGTAGTTCCTAACTCAAAAAATAAATGTTATTAAACTGCAGTTTAAGCTTTATTTTCTCAACACCGCACAGATAGGAGGTGATTTATAGTAACAACAAAGGATTTGACCCTTTTCCCAGAAAAAGGGGAGTTTCTCCTTTTAAAACCTAACTGGAGGTAAATGAGGTGTAAGCCATGGTTAAAAACATAGAATCTAAAACATATTGTCATTAAATATTTTATGCTGCTAGCAACAGACTTCAAAAGATTTGAACTTTTAGTGGTACTGTGTGTGCTGTCATTACTGTACCAGTTTGTCCATAGGGTAAGAGAGTGATCAAATTATTTGTTGTCTTCTAATTCTGGCAATTTTTTTCTCTGCTGTAATTCTCTAATTAAATTTCAGACTTAAAAGAAAACAATGATAGTTTGATTTCCATACAAGTGGTGGAGAGTAAACTAGGCCGCTTTGGCTGACTTTCAGAGACAGATGAAAAGGGACTGTGTTTGAAAAGAGCATTAAAAATAAAGATAATTGCTAACTAATGGCTTTTATTTTTGAAGGTTTTAAGTTTCCTGCATTGTCTGTGTTTGTCTGTTTTCTGAGTCCTACTGTGCCTCTAGTGCGTGGGGCACAGCAAGTGATGATAATGTCATATGCAGAGAGCTGTAAACACCAAGGTGTAGAAAAACATTGGAGCCCCTGAATAAAACATAAACAAAAAGAGAAGTGATTTTTTCCCCTTTAAGGTGATTTTGAAAAAGACTGGGCTAGAGAGGATAAAAGGAAAAGAAAAACAATTACCGATTTGTTTTCTTTTTACAAGCAAGGTAATTAGAGCCATCCATCACTTATGCTTTTGAACCTGTTGTGCCGCAACTTAATTTGAGTGGGACAGGCTATCAGTGAAAGTCCAACTGAAGAACAACATCTTTTGCAAAATAAAATAGAATTGAATTCCTTTGATTTCGTGTGAGAACTTCATCTTGACTACTTATATGCTTCTCTGCCCAGAGCAGCTCCTTGAACAAACAAGTCAAAAGTTGGAGATAACGGTAGACAAGGGAATGAGGTATGAAAGCAGTATACATTTTACCACAACTTGCATTCATCGCATCGTAGGGTTGGAAGGGACTGCGGGGGTTGTCTAGTTCAACCCCTTGCATTCACACAGGCTATATTATTCCTATACAATCCCAGACAAATATCTATCTAGTCTCTTCTTAAAAAACCCCAGTGAAAGAGATTCTACAGCATACAGCCACCCCCACCTGCTAAGCAACACTTCCCGCTGAGCCAATGCCACACGAGTGCCCTGTGTACAACACTGCAGTAGAGACTGGAGTCTTAGACCTCCCTCTACAAACTCAGCATACACTGTCTCTGACCACCTCTCTCCAGCCCCTGAACATAACGATCATAGGAGCTTTACAGTGGGCACCAAAGTTCATTTTAATCAGGCTCAACGTTTTCACACTCTTCCCATACATGTTTGGACTGCAGGGCACTTTGCCATATATCAGAAAAGAACAGTCAGTTAATCAGCTTGTTACTGGCTTACATTTAATTTCTGGCTCAGCTCTGTTGCGTGCATGGGCACAGCTCCCTGCCTCCTACACATTCTCACATTCGTCCATGTGAAGATACTCCCTACTTCTGTCCATGAGAGGATGGATTAATTACACAGGGAAAGGTTCACATTCACAGTACTGCACATCTGATGGGGGAGAATGAATTAGCAGGAGTCCTTTACTGCAAGGCAGAAATCCTGAGACCTGAGGTAAACTGCAGTGGTCTTGATTGGCTTGTTCAATTTTGTTCTTGGAAATTGGATAACTGCATATAAGACTCACTGAGGAGACAAACTGGATAAAATGTAAAAGACTGCAAACCTTTTCTGGCAGTCTAATTAAAGCCAAACAGGACCTATTAGCCACAAAGTTTATGCCACCCTACCGATTCTGATAGGCTCTTCATTCCAAAGACTGCAAAGAGCCCACATGATCTTCTCCAGCATCACCCAATGAACAGTAGGGTGGCCATTATAGAGGACAGGCCGGTTGCCCTCTGTGCTCTATTGATACGAAACCTGACACCTTTATATCTTCAATAGAAAAATAGAGGACATAATGGCTTTGGGTTTTGTATCAATAGAAGACAGAGTAGCACTAAACCAGAATGTCTTCTATGATAGCCACCCTAATGAACAGTCATCTTCCTCTATCAACCGTCTACTTAATCTCCTTCACCTTCTTCACAAGTGAAAGCTCAACTGCTTGCTGTTCAAGCCATCATGCCTAGCTCTGAGGACATCATCTGTGGCAACACAGAGCCATCTTATATGTAATATATGAAGAAGGAGCATCTCCAATTACAGTGGAAGTTGCAAAGAAATGAAGAGTCGAGGGACAGCATGAAATGCACACTGCCCGCCTAACGAACAGAGATTTTACCAAGGACAAAGAGTTGTGTATTTCATGCAACCTTAACTTTGGCCAATGGGTTTATACATTTCCCTTGAGGCTGTTCTAATTTATTCCTAGAAAATGCCTCAGCACACAGCAGACCTAAGACTAGAAAAAGGCAAATATAAGCCTTACTCCAATGAATACCCTAATCTTTACGTCCATATTGATTTGCGTGGTTCTTCTCAACTGGCTTACATAGGTTCTCTTTGTCACTAGCCACAGATCTAGCTTATATACCCTGTACAATCTTTTCAGTCTGTTCCACAGCAGACTACAGTACAGCCCATAAACTAGAATGTAAGCAGAGTTGTCTATTTGACCTTTTGCACAACACGTTAGTCAATCCACTCTTACTTCCTCTCCTTGATGGTACACTGGATTTATAACCCTTCCCCAAAACCAAAACGTGTATTCTATGTCTGGAAAAAAGCCCTGGAGAAGAGAAACAGATGTTTGTGCAGCAGTAGGTATTCAGCACTTCGGATGCAGAGTCCTGATAAAAGGAATCAATGCAGAATAGCTTGTTTCCAACTAGCGTATTTGTAGTCAGGGGTTACCTCTGCCAAGATCTTACCTTTCTCTAAGCTTTCCAAAGAGCTGACATTAATAGTATGATGCCAGATATATTAATTATATACATACATAGAACCATTCCTTTTAATATTTTTTCCTTGCTTTATCTCTGCATCCACTCCTTAATCATTGAAGCAATGCGGTGCAATAAATTGTGCACTACGTAAGCAAAAGCAAGCAACAGGGTGTGAGATTACCACAGGGTGCATGCCTGCCTCTGGTGTGTTTCAAGGCATACGGTGGCTCTGAACCATTTGAAACAGGCTTCCTTAGAAATGCAGAGCCAACAAAATGTTTTTGAACTGCCAGCCAATTAGAATGCAAGTGCTAAAATTTTAATATCGTAGGCACACAAAAGGTTTGTGAGCAAAACAGTATTACAGAACAGCTTGACATTGCTTGCCTTGAATTATTTGAAGCAGGAAGAGTTAATAATAGAAAAGGGTTGATATGGATAAACTGGTTCAGAAAACATCAAATGCTTATGAATACCTGCCAGTCTGTTCAAAGGGTGGGTGTCTCTCCTACCTGCCCAGTGGCTGGAGATGACTCCGCCAGAGGGAAGTTTCTTCCCTCTACTTCAGAAGTCATTCTTGCTTATACTTGCCTTTTCTTTGACATCCTGACAAACACTCTTGGTTCCTGGCAGTGTGAAAAATGAAACATCATTCCCACCACCTAGCATCTAATAGGAAAAAATATTTTTTTTAAAGTACTCACATATCATCTTACTACATGGGAGACTATAGCTGGCATTGAGTAGCCAGTTCCTCTGTCTTGTCAAAGGTCAGCAGAAGCTGGAAGTACTACAAAGGCACCATACTCAGTGCTTTGTACCGAGAAACAACAGTCCGCCAGCATCTTACAGAGTGAAGCTGACAAGCGCTGAAGGGCATTTCGTTTAGTTGTCTGTGTGGATGAAGCCTCGACAGGCAAAATGTTTAAGAGTGAATGTACTGGGGCCTTCTGACTTCCATCAAATATTTGGAGGACTTCAAGTGGGTGAGGAAAATGAGCAGCACATTTTGTATTATATTTCTCCCTCCTCCTTATACTCTGTTTTATGCCTGTTCTCTCACAGCATCTGCTTAAGCAAACTTGGGTTCATGAAATCTTGTGCTCTCTTTACATATCTTATTTAATCTATAAAAGTGCATATCTACCCTGCCTTCTAGCACATGATGAACATCTTTTTAGTTGCAGGCTTATGGGTTGATGAGTTGTTTTATTATTGTTAGTGCGGTCAGTCAAAAATGGAATTGAATTTTTACATCGTAGATATTCAGCTGTTTGTCCCTACAATGTGCTTTAATCAATGCAAGGTGCCTAAAGCTTCAGATCATTGAGATAGATGAGTGCCATGAAAATTCATAACTCTCTGGCCTGGTTTCAGAGCAGATACAAACATGAAATAAAACCATTTGGAGAACCACAGCCAAAACTAACAATGTAATGATCTTACTGACCCAAGGATAGTATCGATGATGCATCTAAATTTACGCAGTGCTTCAACCAAATCAGGATCTTGGTCAATGTATTTTGTCAAAAACAAACAAACAACCAAAAAAAGTGTTTCGCCACAAAGATAATATTCCCCCTATACAGTGGACCCACACACATCATTAAGACTCCCCCATTGCTTAAATCTGAACTGGGTAGTGTTGCATTGGCTGTACATAACCCCTCAACACAGGGGGCAATTTTGCATCCAGCACAGCGTAGAAATAAATGTTGCCTTTGTGCTGCCATAAAAATGTTTAGGATGGAACAAAGGACAAGCAAACAGACATCCATATGTCTTGCTACACCACAAATAGTGACCACGGTGAAGGTGGTATCCATTTTCTAAGAATCTATGAATTGGTGCCATTATTTAGTGGTAGATGTCTGTTTACTTTATGGTGTGAGAGTGTGGGCAGCCCGGTCCTCTCCATGCTCTCCAGCCTCCGTGGGCAGATGCTCTGGGGGCTCAAAGGGCCCAATCCTGTATGCCCTGAGAATTCCTAGGAAGGATTGGGGCCCTCGAGCCCTGGGAGCACTCGCCTGGCTTTCCTCACTTACTGAGATGTGTCCCTGGGATCTCCGGGGAAAGCTAGACAGATACTCCCAGGGTTTGAGGTGCCTAATCCTGCCCGGGAATTCCCAGAGTGTGCAGGACTGGGCCCCTCAAGCCCCAGAGAACATGTCATCCTTTGTCCTGCAGTATCAATAGGTGGGAAAACAGACATTGTGTCCTTTGCCCAATTAAATGGATCAGCTGTGCCAAGGCACAGTTAAAGTGCTTCATTTGGTGATATCTATTTCTACCCATGGAGCAAGGTTTGCTCCAAGACTACAGATTTGGACAGAAAATATACTGGAATCCCAGAAACACATAAAATAATTCATATGATGTAGTAACGTCATCTCTGCAACTTCTCTTTTCTTTAGATTAATTGTAATTTAGCTATATTTTTTTACCCTGTAATGTGAATCCGTGTAATGTGAATTAGAATACATTAAGGTGGTAAATCGTTTGAATCAAATCTGAATACTTTTTTTTCCTATTTAAGAATTTATGAATCCACCTCCCACCTTCCTGGGCCTGCCTGTAATTGACGCCTTCTGCTCTGCCTTGTTGGAAACAATCTTAGAAGACAGCCTCCCCAAGCCAATTAAGCAGTTTAGAAAAATAAGTACATGCTTTCATCTAGCTGCATTTATAATTTGAACTGTAAAATTGGACTTCACACTCCTGAGACAGAAAAGTTAAATGGAAACATCAACAGAAAAATATTTTACAACTAAACTGTAATAGCATCACTTGATCGGAAGAGTCACATGAAAGTAATGCCAAAGTAGAGTGGAACAGTAAAATAAAGGAAAGACAAAAAATTCTAGAGTGGCTGTGAAAAATACTCTGTATGCTAACCTCTTAAACCAAATCAATTTCTACTCACCTGTGCACTTGGAGATTGTAATTTTATTAAACTTTTTTTTAGTGATCAAATAGACCATGGCATTGACTAAATGTTTTCAATTTTTTGACAGAATTCCTGAAATTTAAAAAAAAGCCAGATTTTCTGCTATAATGTATATTTGCTGAGCACAGCAAAGGGAAACGGAGACAAAGAGGCCAGTTTTAGCTCTTAATGTTGGATCTGGATCAACCATTGCCAGCCTAAAATACACATAACCAAGGGGCCAACTGCCATGTCACAAATAACAGGGACTCAACAAAACCAGAGGCATACTTTGTCACATCTCTAACTTCTCCTCGATACTATGAAGTTGCAATGGGTGGTATGGAAAACAGTTACTCTGACTATATCTCCACTCAAGACTCCTTACTTGCTGGGGAAAACTGTATTCAAAGATCTCACCAGTTTACAGGCCCTTTGCATTGCCTGAGCAATAGAAAATAATTAAATAGGGGAAAAATCAAGGCCCCTGTTTGGGTATTTATAATGCCTAGGCAGTACCAACAATAAACTAAATATCCTAAATTATAGTATTCTGACCCAGAAATTTATCTCAATATCTTTCTTAAACTATTCATATTCCCTTTTTTCCTATCAAATTCTCTCAATTTTCTTTAAGCCAAAATACCATAGTGAAGCAGTAGCAACACCAGTCACAGTTGCAGCACGGCTTCATTTTAGATACTATATGTACTGTGACAGATGTTCTTCTATAATAACAACCATCATTCTTTTACAAATTTGAATTTCCAAACAAAGGGAGGCAACCCCATCTCTGTGTCACTCTGACATAGTAAATCAAAAGGCCTGAGCATTTTTTCTATCACTGCACCTACCATAGGTGTTCCTTATTATTAAATGGCACACTCGTCATGGCTAAGGACAGACATTCAAAAAGCCTGAGCCTGAATTGATTCAATCTTTGCAGTTTAGTCTAACCTGACTAGGCTGAACTGGTTTGAAACTGGACAGGCATTCTCTCTGGACTGAGGAAATTTAGGCACATGCCTGCAATGGCTTAAGCTGGAAGCTTGGGGGGCACTAGAGCAGCCCTCCCTTCCCTGTTGCAGGGAGCTGAGCTGAGTGGGGTGTGGCCAGGCCCCCTGATTAGGGAAGTCTGCCTGCAGGCTTTTTCCCATTGGCTGCTCAAGCGGCAGGAGTGTTGCCAGCCCCCAGCCCTGGGCTAGCACTCTGAGGCAAGGGGGAGGAGGGGGGTTGCAGTGCATGCATCTGTTTATGATACGGAGCCTTTCAATCTCCCTCCCGGCTTTGTCATACTGTCTGCAGCAAACTGACAGGCGAGCAAGCCAGCTGTGGGGCTAATAACAGTTTTTATCACCCAATTAGCAAAACAACAGCCTCTCTCCACATTACTTCAAACTTCTTAAGCAGCTTTCCAGCTGACCTGTTGATTAGCTCCAAAAGCCCTAAGTGGTTCTCTCTGCCTATCCTAGTGAAGTTTGAGAGAGGCATGCACAGACGCTTCTCGGCATTAGCTAGCATGCCAGATGCTGGCTATGTCCCTGCTGTGGCAGAGAGGAGGAAGGGATCTCTGCTTAAGCAGCGAGTGGTGAGAGGGGGTGGGAAGTGGGGGAGGGCACGGGCAAGCCAGCAGACTCAGCTGTGCCTGCAAGTCTGTGCTGAGCTCTAGCCAGGGAGCAGGGGGGAGGGGCCAGCCCTGCTGTGGAGCAGAGAGCCCCAGCCATCCCAGAGAGCATACCGGGATGCTGGGGGGCTCTGATTTAACTTAAACCAGCAAGGGGTTGAGCCAAATCAGTCTGATACTGATTCAACCAGGGTTATCTCAAACTGGTTTCAGCCATTTTCAAACTGGTTTATGCACACTAAATATCTGTTCTGTTACAGGTTTAAACCAGTTTCTGATCACTTAAACTGGTTTATGTGTAATATCTAGCCCGTGTAACCCCCTAGCCCCTGTTATCTCTGTCTTTAAGCAGCCTTGATCCTCTAGCGTTCACCACTTCCCATTCTAGGATTCCCATTCAGTGGTTTGCTACCTCTAAGTTCAATTTGTTCACTTCCAGGCCCAGTAGTGCCGCTTCAAATTTCATTTATCCATTTTGCAACCTACCTGGGCAATAAGGACCACAACTCACTCTTGGATAGACAAGTTGGCTGGGAGCAAGATATGGCATGTTCTCTGAAACTACCCATTTATAGTTTGAAGACATTACTAGACTATCTTGTTCTTTTACCTTTTAAACATATATCAGATGAGTTCTCTCTTCTAGTATAGTCCTTAATAAACTGGCTAAATCACCTTAGTGTCACCTAAGCACTTAAATACTCCAATGATAGGTGCTACAGAAAACCTAAGATAGATAGATGTGGGAGTTAAGACAGAGACTTCAGAGCATCCCTTCTTAGCTTCTGATTATTAGATAACCTCTGCTTGTAAGCACCAACATGCCATAAGGTACAGATTGCACAAACTCCATCTAAAGTTCCTTTCAAAATGAAAGAGAGTGAACACAGAGAGCCACAGACAGTTTAATAGCACAGATAATTAGTGGTCAGAATGTACTTTCCTTTAATACAATTGTTAAAATATCCTAAGTAAATTGCCAGACCACATCCTCTAGCCCTTTGTATTGTCACATGCTGGGAGTCTTTACCTTGATTCTTCTGTCATTTCCTTTCGTGTAAATCCAAACTAATATGAACAGTGTCACTCTAGATATATACCACAGTACTAGAGACCACAATCTGATTTACAGAGATCCTACTAGGCAAAGGACTATTAATAATACAAGGCACATTTGGCCAAATCCAATCCTGACAGGCACCCAGTGCCCTGCCAGTGATTTCAAGACTCTTACCTGGAATTTAAGAGGAGGACAAATTTGGCCAATGGTTTAGATCTGTTCACTCAGGGCATTTTTATATGTGCTCTGGAGTGTGGGGGTCACTTTAATCAGATTTAAAGTGCCCAGGGCATCTCTTGTATCAGCATCCCTGTGCTTCAAAATGGTGGCAGGGGCACTTTATCTAAAGCTTGCTGGACAAGCTTAATTAAAGTGCCCCCGCAGCCATTTTGAAGCATGGGGGCACTGATACATGTTTAACCTGGGTGTACCTGGTTGTGTACTCCCTTCCCCAATTGAAGAGAAATTTTAGCAGGGCAAGTGTGCTGTGGGGGGAAAACTGCTGGCTGTACACAGCTTCCCTTCTTCCCCTGTAGAAAACAAAGCCAGGACACTTTATAACTTAACTATATACAAATGTACTTACATTAGAAAATAAATATCAACAAGAGCATAAATACATATATTTACATATGCTACTACACTTTAAACCTGATTATTCATATATACTTAGCTATTATCACTAAACATACAAATAAATCACTGCTAAATATCAGATAAATAATAAAAGAGGGTCCCAGCAGGCCTTCAGTAATATCATACACTCTAAACTTTATTAAACTACAACTTTACAAATATAAAAATACACTATATATATATTGTGTATTTAGTGTATATATAGTGTATATATATTGTAAAAATATATAGTGTATTTTTATATTTGTAAAGTTGTAGTTTAATATATATATATATATATATATATATCATAACTCTAGCTAATAGTACAATCCTATACTCAATAAAAGCATAAATTTCCAAATATACATAACAATAAAACTAGGGGTATTGTCTATTGATTACTAATCCAGCCTTCAAGATACAGATAAGCAATACAACAATGTTCAGGATTTCAATCAAAATTAAACAGTATTATAAATAGTCACTCACATAAACATCAAATATAGACATACAAATATATACATTCTTCTACTTCTATCTTAAACAACTAGACCAACAAGATCTGACTAAAATCTCCATTTACTCGAACAATCTTAAGCTCTAGCAACCTGCACTCATAAACATACAAAATATAGGGCACACTTTTATGAGATATAATGCACAACAACCCTTAAACACAAGTTAACTCTTCTGGGACACAAAGACCTAGGCTGCCCTGGAGCCTTGGCTGCGTTCCCGTGGCTGCAAGGGGGAGGGAGAAGCTCCTCCGGTGCCCTTCAGGCTTCCCTTTCAGCCCAGCCAAAATATTTCTTAACCACCTAACCTCCAAACCTGGGGAGCCCTGCTCCTTTGGGCTTCCCTTCCAATGGTCAGACTCAGTGACACGGGTGAATTCCCCCTCCCCTGTGGGAGTCCTTTTTCCTGGGGGGGCACTTACAACTCTGGGGCCTTGCTGGAGGGGCCTTGTCTCATCTGGTGAGTTGTTACCTCTTTTGCTGAGGTGCCAGCTGTCTCTGCCTCCCTCTGGGCCCACCGGCTCTCGTGGCCCTGCGCACTGCAGGGTGTGCACCCGAGGGCTTTACTCCTTTTCCCAGGGTTGGAGCCCCAAGCCACCTTGCAGGGTTCCAGGGTCTCGGTTCTGACCAAGACCTTCCATGCAAGGCTTCCTCTTTAAATGCCTGGTCTCGTGCCAGAGGGGCTGTAGACCCAAGCCGCCCCATGCAGCTCCCAGGGCCTCAATCCACTCCCAGACTGCTCCATGCAGCACTGCCTGCACTGCAGCTTCCTGGCTTCATGCTAGAGCTGGTGACCCAAGCCCCGTCATAGGGCTCCAGGGTCTTGGCTTGTGCACTGCCCGTGCACCAACTGGCTTGGACCCAAACTGCCCCATGCAGCTCCTAGGATCCTGGTCCAACTTGGACTCACCATGCAGTGCCACCTGCACTGACTCCCCCTGGTGTCATGCCAGGGGTTGGAGACCCAAGCCACCTCAAATGGCTCCCAGTGTCCCACCCCATGCACTGTGCTGTGCACTGCTCCTCAGGAGTGGGGCTGGGACATGGCCGCTTGCTGCTCCCCATCCGGTGATGGGAAGGAGTCTTTGGGCTCTTCTGAGGGCAAGCACATTCACCCTGCTGGGCAGCTCTCCACAGCTCTTCTTTTACCCGCTCTCTTCTCTGTCCCTTGACGTAGCATATGCGTGTGCCAGGCAAACTGTTCTTTTATACCAGGAGCAGGCAATTATTTTGGGCAGAGGGCCACTTACTGAGTTTTGGCAAGCCATCAAGGGCCGCATGACAGGCAGCCAGGGGCAGATAAATATTAATTTTCTACATTTTTTAGGGCCCCCCCCAGGCCAGATAAGACATCATGGAGGGCCGCATCTGGCCGCCGGGCCACATTTTGCTCACCCCTGTTTTATACCCTCCAGAGGCTCCGCCCCCAGATTGCAAAGGGACCAATCAGAGTGAAGAGCAGTATAGTCCTCATCCAGGTCCAGGCTCCTTGCCTCGCCCCAGGCAGGGGCAGGGCAGCTTTTTCTTAACCACCACCTGATTGGTGGAAATGCTCCACCAATGGCTTGAAGCCCTTTTGGGTTGGAAAGCCGGGCTGCTACTGGCATGCCCACCACACATGAGATGTGGAGGCTGGTTGGAGCATAGTAATTACCCCATTCCAGCAGACTTGATGAATTGAGTCTGCTCTGTTGCGCTGTAATTACAGCACGTTGGAGCAGCCTCCCAGCTCATGTACAGACACCCTCAATGCTCATATCTTCCATTACATATTGGGATTCCCATTAACAGTAACTACATAGTCACTGCTCCCCTTTGGAGAATCAGCTGTGACACACACCTATCTGTTTAGGAAGGCCCTGCAGGTTGATCTTGTGCATGCAACACCAAGTCACTCAAGGAAATGGAGCAGTCAGCTTTCTTCCATGGAAGAAACTCCTATGTAGTTCACAGTCATTCATGTCACTTAAACTCCAGGCATGGTAAAACATCACTTCCCTTTGAACAAATACATGGGTGAAAGTTTATCTGTAGAACTTAAATCATACTGAGACAGGACATTAAAAAAAGTCTTTCTAAAAACTCACCAGTGACTCACTTGGAAGCACCCACTCGAAAGATATTTTGGTGCCAAAACGTCTCTGCAGCCTGGTCATTTTTGTTGTGCTCCTCTCTTTGTCAGTTTGCGCGCATAGTTATTGAATATCACTTTGAAGTGGGTCCCCTAAATTAAAGTTAACCATTGTAGCCCTATAGATAACTTGGTGAAAAGCAGCATATTGCCTTCTTTTAAATTAGAATGTTATTTAAAAATTAATTGGGTTAGAACAGTGACACTGTGCACTGAGTAATTGAGTGAAAATTGCTATTATACAGAGACTGCCATCACTGTATAATTAGTATACTGGCAGCCCCTACTTTAAGCATGAATTCTCTGCCCTGCAACTGCAGAGGTCAGGCTGTTCAAGTGGCCCTTAAAAACAAAGACAGCATTCCTCTTTTGATTTTCATTTAAACTTACAGAGCTGTAGACCCCTGGGTGAAACAAACAGAGGGGAAGGAGAGAGGGGAGAAAATAAAGCAGCAGAAGTGATGAAGGATAAAGTGATCAAAGTTCTCTGATGAACTTTTATGCATTGCATGTTGCTACAAGCTAAGCAGTCTCCATTCCACAATTCAATCCTACCCTGGAGAGCTGCCTGTATTTTCTCTCTCCTCCGGCTGCCCACATAATTGTTCTGCCTAAGCAATACCAGCTTTTCTGTTAAGCTTGTTTTCTTTAGTTTTGAATCCCAGTGTCTGTCCTGTGCTAGTTCAAATGTTTTTTTTAAATATTATACTTAAAAAAAAAAAGAAAGAAAAAAGCCTGAATTCAGAGCTCAGACAATAATGAGACCACATGATTGTTCAGCCTCAGCATTTCTTTGGTTTTACAGAAGCCTGTGCTAGAGCTAATACTGTGCAGTGGATTTTCAATGCATCTAATGAGAAATAATCTAGGATCAAGCTCTCAGTAACCTGTTTCAGGTTAATATTGGGCAAATCTCAAATGGTTTGGATAGCTCCGTTCAGCTGAGATTTATCCTTTCTGGTTCACATACTGATCCGGAACTTATTTGAAACCTTGTAGAAAAAAACAGCCCCTCACAGGAGTTCAGTGCCTCTTCTCCTGTTCTTGAAAGCAGAGAGTTGTGCAAAGGAAATATGTATTTTTGCAGCATCTGATTTTCAAAAGAACTTGGTAGGTACCCACAAGATGGGCCAAAGTCCTTAGTTCCCAGGAGTTGCCATCAACGGCAGAGTGTCAGTTTGCTTGCTGCTTCATTTTGGTGCCTGAGCAAGAGGGAGGTGGCTGGGGAGACGGGGAAGCGGGGGGCTTGAGGTGGGCAGAAGATGTTTAAAAAATAAAAGACAAACAAAAAAAGCCTGGCTCCTAGAGTTGGTCCAGGCATGTTTTGACTATTGGAAAGCTACAGAAACCCTACGGCTTACGAGGTTTAAGGACTTTCGGTTAAGTTCTTTTCGAGTTTGGGACTTGTCATCATTACTGCAGGCCAAGCTCCTTATTCAAGTCACCAGCTCCACTCTCTCTAGTACCTAGGTGATTTTTGCAGGTCTGTTTTCAGGGGAAAAGTAACTAGGGAGTGACCCTTCTTAGCTGATGAGGTCAAAGCCCTTCCTGGCATAATGACCATCCACTCCTAAAGTGTCTTGCTACAAGCTAAAGCATTAAGATGAAAAAAGAAAGGACTTCTCTGCCCTTTAACATGGGTTTATAAACAAAAGTATCCGCTGCTCACAGGGGTCCAATCTAACTCCCATTAAAATCATTATGGAAGGCTTTGGTTCCAGTGGAAGCCCCAGAAACGTCAGCCTGGTAGAACAAAGAGATGCCCAACTACTCCATAAATGTCTCAAAAATCCCAGTAATCAGAGCCCAAGCTGGTGTAATAGCACAGCCACAATATCTGATTTCCTCAGATACATTCAACGAGTATCCTGAACTCTCTGTGCACACATGTGTCCTGTCTGGAGCCAAACCATAATTTTGCCTGTCTCTGAGGAAGCCACAAACTAATTTCACAATCCTGAAGCAAGGAAAAATGAAACGGGGGAGTTTTCCACTGGAGCAGACAACATTCCTGCTAGAGGCAGCCGCAATGCATCTGAACACTGACCTCTTGTGTTAACAGCGTATTCGATCAATCCAGCACTCACCTTCCCCAAAAGAGCTTCTGCTGGCTAATGCAGTATGTAGACAAAACAAGTCAGCCGACTCCGTAACATTATTAGCATAGCAATTGGTACGCACAGCAGGAACTTAGTCCCTCCCGTGCAACATTTAGGTTGCATGAAGCACAGAACTTTCAAAAGCTCGTGGGGCCAAACCGTGACTTGCACTAGTGAGGAAGAACTCCTATTTTGTCACTCCCTGGGACACACAGAAGCAGCTCTGCTCAAAACCGAAGTGCCACAGCTGCTTACTCCTTCCCAAGCAGATGGAGGGTCACTGTGCAGGAAGTTAGCAACCTTCTACTGGTGTACGCATGCAGTAAATCATTATGCCAGACAGCAAGGAGATAAGAGGGAATTCTGAGTCAAGCCACAGGGATTTTAAATTCTTTGGAGGCAGAGACTTTTTGTTCTGTATTTCCAGACTTGCAATCTTGATCATGATGAGGTTTTTAAACTGCAACCACAACACAAATAATTAACTGGAAAGCAAGGCAGACCTAATATCTTCATCATTTGTGAGGTTTGCAGTAGTTAAAGGTCATTCTCTATTGGAGATTATTGTTCTGTGGTATTTTAAAACAAGACTTAGAAGGGCACTAAAGACCTATTCCAAAGCCACTGAACTCAGCGTTAAGTTGCCTATGGATTTCCGTGTCCCTATGGCGTCTGAATTCATAACTCCCTTTTGGACTTTTCATTATTTTATACAAAAGTTTTAAAAAATACCAAATTTCAGCCCAGCAGGAATTTTGAACATGAAATTCTATAAAACCCCAGAGAATGAGGGTTTATAATTGAAATGTGTGCACAGCTGTAGCTAAAGTATTACTGTGGTGGGGTGACCAACAACAGAGGAACTCAAATTAAATCGAGGATCCAGGATAAGTTTTGTTCAGTCCTAGCATTAATTTTAGAGCCAGGAAATTAATTTTCTGGGTCTGTGTTTTGGGGTGGGGGGAGTTGTTGTTTGTTTGTTTTCTTGCTTTATGATCCTGCATCATGAAGTGAAAATCAAATTAGACTGCAGAAGATGAAGACAAAGACAATTTCTATTGCTTATTCATCCACATATAATTCTGCAAATAGCAGGCTCATGAAATTAGCATAATTTTTAACCAAATAATCAGGTTCTCTGCCCTTTTATATAATTTCCAATATAGCTTCATATTTTAGGGTGTTTGTTATTGAAACTGCCTCATGCCCTCTTTGCAGAAGCACAGTTATGTCCACTTTACAAATACGAAATCATAGGGCCTTTTAACACATATATTTGAAATGGAGAATATTTTGTGGCATAAAATATATCCAAACATGTCACATTCTCATCTTCAAGAGCTCCCTGATCAGGATATAAGAACAGTTTTAGTGTCTTGAGCTGAATAATTTTTCAGCATGATAGATAGCAATATGGTAAAGAAGTGACCCATAACTTGGAAGATATAGACCCTCCAACAACGTAAATCCTTCATTGGGTGGAAATAAATTAGATCACGCCGATGCCCAGCAGAATATACTGTACTTTCATGTACTGCATTAAGTATTCAGTACTTGCTTGACCTTTGTGTGTATTTGGTAAGCTGAGGAGTTTCAAAATCTTGAGTCAAAAACGCATGCGAGTTGCACAGCCTCCTGAAAGAACTGCGATTTCCAAGAAATATCAGGATCCAAAGCGCACTTTCCTTAAACTGTAAGACCCCCTACTTGTCTCAGCTGGGATAGCTCCAATGAAATGATCCATCGGGTGGGTATAATTGACTCTTTGAAGTCAACAGAGAGTGTAATTAGGCCAAATTACACTAATGAGGATCCACCTCAGTGCTGTAGGTTTGTCAACCAAGAATTAAAAATTATTTTCATGAGAGGTTACGGTTCACCAAAGAGGAGGCCAGCCTTTGGCAATGGAGCTGAAAACTTTGAGCTGAATCACAGAGCAACGGTACTTTATTTTTATCTTCTGCATTTTAGCTCAACATTGTTTTCCCACTGTGTCTTGCCTTTAGATGTGTATTATGTTCTTGTTTGAGCACAGTCCTTAAGAGACTGGTAGCCCTGAGGGACTCATCTGCTTGCAGTGCTATAGTGTGCTCTACAGTAAAGTAAGTACTTTTACACCATACTAGATGCAAAGCTATACTACAATATATTGTTACTTCCTATTGCAGCTGCATCATCCAGCAGAGCCTCTTCCACATTTTGGCCTCCTAACCAGGACCGAAACAAGGAATTTGTGCACAGTGTAACACCCATGAAACAGCAGTACAAAAGTGAACAGCCAAGTTTTATGGCAAGTTGTTCCCAGCACTGACTAAAGTAACATATCTGAGCTGCCTGGGGGAAAAGCATCTAATTGGTTAAAGATTTGTATTTATCACCATCTTTAGTGGCAACTGCTGTTGATGGAGGTGGGAAGCTTTCAAAATGCATATGTGGAAAGTTTCTCTTTAGATACGTTACTGTAGTTACTGGTTCATTTTAAAAAAGAGGCATATTGGCCTTTAAAAACAAGATAAAAATCAACAAAAAATATATATGTCAATCAAGGCTTGGTTCTCTATCAACAGGAATTTCCAATGTGCGCACTGTTCTGGTATTCATCCGTCAAAGAATCTCTCAAAATCTATCTGGAAAATGGCTTTTTTTTAAATAATGTTGGGAATTGTGAAGCCATCCTAACAGACAAATCCTCCTCCCTGCTCCATGGCTACAAAGGCCCCTAGATATAGCAACAATCTGCAAAGGGGAGAAAAGGACTGAATTTGAAGAGACTTCTCCTCCTCTTTGTACAGCTCTCCTTGAAAGCTATTTGGACCCTTGCAGAGATGAGGTGGGGGGTTTCTGGCCTGTTCCTGCATAGATACAACAGCCATTCCACGTCTCCAGAGCTTAACCGTTGGCTACACTGCTGATCCTCTATATCCCTACAGTCTGTTGCAAGACATCTTACCCAAGCCATTGACTGAGTTCTAGGAATGGTCAACAGCATTGGATCAAGCTTCTCGAGAACTATTTTCTTATCCCAGGCGCCCTCTATGTGTTACAAGTATCACACAATTAACAGCAAAGCTACCAGCTAGATGTGCAAAGTACCTATAACACTGTTTATTTGCACACGTATTTAGGTCTCCCCTATGGCTGGGAACCCTGTCAATTGACAGGGTTCCCAACCACAGGGATGTACCATCCCCAGCCAGGGTTGAGAGTCCCACAATTGAAAAGACTCTCAGCTCCAGCAGCTGCAAACTCTGGGACCTGCAACTGCCAGAGTCCCACATCTTGTGCCTCCTTGTACTGGGAACCAGCTGGGCTCTGGTAGCCACAGGGAGTGGCTGCGATCTCCCAGCCTCAGGGGTTTCACAGACCTCTGCTGTTGGAAGACCATGGCAACTGCCTTTCCCAGCCACAGGAGTACATGAGGCATGCCCATAGCTGGGAACCCATCAGGTGAGGGGGCTCCCAGCGGTGGGAGCTTTCTTTTTGCCTGCAGCAGCAATAAA
Organism: Alligator mississippiensis; assembly: GCF_030867095.1. NCBI lineage: Eukaryota > Metazoa > Chordata > Crocodylia > Alligatoridae > Alligator > Alligator mississippiensis. The sequence continues at coordinate 63,535,037 of NC_081833.1, read as the reverse complement.
GCACAATGCAATCTAATGCATGCAAATGTGGCATGGGAGGAGGTGCGATTGTGTGAATCATGCATTAAATCCCATTGCACCTTTACCTGCACATGCAGTGGGGCCCTGAGGCAGGCCTTCTCTGACACCTTCACTTTCCAGCATTTAACATGCTTCAACATTTGGTTTTCTGAGAACTGAAGATGTAGAGAATGCAATATGTTCTCATACAGTCTTTGTTTGCTTGCTGGGGGATTTTTTTTAAATTCTTGCCATTCCCCTAGAGGCTGTTGCTTGAACACAGCCATATAATGGTTCTCATTATACAGGGGTGCCTGTTGAAAAAGTTTTTACCACTGCACAGTAATCTGTAATAAATCACTCATGTACCTGTCAGCTTAATCTTCATTACAATCTATTACTGCAAAGATTTCTATAATCTGACAGTAGATTTACTGGGTATAAATGACTGCCTGAGGGCTGAATGTAATCAGAGATGGGACAGAACCAAAGTACCCATAGCTCATTAGTACTTGTAGAGAGAAGTGTGTGAAAAGTTCTTGCCATTGGTGAAACTCATGGGGAGAAAAAAAGACCCCAAAAGTACATTTCCCCATTAGCTTTGCAGGATGTTAGGGATTTGCCACATACAATGCACATTCCATAGCATTAGTCCAGCTGATGGTGCACAGACATCTGCTTTTGCCTTTGGAGAGTGTGTTCATGAAAAGAAAGGCTGTTTTTACTAGCTTAAGAGTGCTGTCCAAATTTCTGGATTTTTTTTTTTAAGCAAATTGTTTGTGAAGTGAGACTTATTTCTATTCTGTGCCCTTTTAGAAAAAAACCTAAGACAACAAACAGAAATAAACATTTGGCTCATCAAAATTCATATTGTCACAAGGCAGCAAACTGCTGTTTAAGCCTCTTCACAGACACTTTGCCCCCACTGGAAATTTTGTTTCCTTGGTTACTATCAACAAAAGAAGGCACAAAATTGCAAAACTCCAATGCAAGGACACAATACAGGGTTGAATCCATGCAATCCCATCTTTCTCCAGCTATTGTTAGGTCCAGCCATACATTCTGTGCACGCCAGTCTCAAGGCAAACAGGTTGCTCTTTCAGCAGCTTCCCCATCTGGAACCATCTCAGACTCTTAACCCTATGTCCTTGGTGCAAATGACAGTATTGTCATTCTTAAAACGGAGGTGGAAGTGCTCATCCTTCTGCAAAAGCAACAGGGGCCTCTGTCTTTTGTTGACGCTGTACTTAGTTGTGGTGAGTGGGTAGGTGAGGTCACACATTCATTCCTCAGTCTGGGTATTTTAGGTAACCACAGTACAACTAAGGCTTGTGCTAAGGAGCTACAAACTGTGTATCCTAAGAGATGTGTATACACGTGTCTGAGGAATGAATTTCATTTACAAACAGGTAGTATACTAAGCAGAAAATACTAAAATTATGTGATAGTTACGTCCCTTAACTGCAAAAAAGTAACTGAGCTTACTGGACACACAACACACATGCCCACTTTGTACTGAAGATGAACACTGCAAACAGCACAGCTAGTGTAGCCACCTTTTTAGAAGATGTAAGTACTGAAAAAAAGTGTTTTCACTATTTTTACTGAAAAAGCGACTGGTGGGTATATGTAGCCATGGCTAAATCTATTTGGCTATATGTAAATCACGCAGGGAAGTCAGATGATCTGTGGTAACTTTCCACACTTACAGAAACATTCACAAATATGAGACCACAACTATGCTGTATTTGTCATGAGGCCTCTGTTTCTTGCAGATCCTGATTCTCTCTGGGTTTGGCTCCATGGATTTCTTCTGATCTCATCTGTCCTCCCTGTCTATTGCTTCCCCAAGTGTAGCTGAGCTTCCTTACAAGCAGACATCCAAACTGTTTTCAGTTTTCTCATACTTCAGCTACTTCCTTTTCTTTCTTTTGTTTTTAAAATTGCTGTTCCTCTTGCTACAGACTCTCTCCCACTCTTTTGGATGTTCCTGGTGGCACATACCACTGTCCTCTTTTTAAGGGGCCACATCCTTCCCTGGAATCCCTATCAGCACTGTAGATTTTCTTTCCACATTTATCTTGATGTGGCCTGTCAAGGCTACATCACCTCATCCTTATTATCAGCGTAGGTCACCTTCTGCAGAAGACATACAAAGAAATAGAATCATAGAAAATGAGGGCTGGAAGGGACCTCAGGAGGTCACATCTAGTCCAACCCCTACTCAAAGCAGGACCATCCCCAACTAGATCAGTTCAGCCAAGGCTTTGTCTAGCCAGGTCTTAAGAATCTCCAGAGATGGAGATTCTGCAACCTCTCTGGGTAACCTGTTCCAGTGTTTACTACCCTCCTAGTGAGAAAACTCTTCTTAATATCTAACCTAAACTTCCCTTGCTGCAATTTGAGACCGTTGCTCCTTGTTCTGTCATCTGCCACCACTGAAAACAGTCCAGCTTCATCCTCTTTGGCAGTTGAAGGTTTCTCTTAAATCCCCTCTAAGTTGTCTCTTCTCTGTACTAAATAAGCTCAGTTCCCTCAGTCTCTCCTCATAAGTCATGTGCCCCAGCCCCCTCAGCTCCACTGAACTCTCTCCAATTTGTCCACATCCTTTCTGTAGTGGGGGGCCCAAAACTGAACACACTACTCCAGATGTGGCCTCACCAGTGCTAAAGAGAGGGGAATAATCACTTCCCTTGACCTACTGGCAACACTTCTACCAATGCAGCCCAGTATGCTGTTAGCCTTCTTTGCAACACTGGCACGCTGCTGGCTCATATTCACTTTATTGTCCACTGTAACCCACAGGTCCTTTTCTGCAGAGCTGCTGCCCAACCGGTCACCCCCAGCCTGTGCTGGTGCATGGGACTGTTCTGCCCTAAGTGCAGGACTTTGCACTTGTCCTTGTTGAGTCTCATGAGATTCCTTTTAGTCCAATCCTCCAATTTCCCTAGGTCACTCTGAATCCTAGCCTCCAGCACATGTACTACTCCCCCCAGCTTTATGTCATCTGCAGACTTGCTGAGGGTGCACTCTATGCCACCTTCCAGGTCCTTCATGAAGATACTGGACAAAACCAGCACCAGGACAGACCCCTGGGGCACTCCACTTGATACCAGCTACCAACTAGACATTGAGCCATTGATTAGTACCATCTGATGCTGATGATCCAGCCAGTTTTCTATCCACCTTACAATCCATTCATCTAGACTGTACTTGCTTAGATTTCCTGGGAGACTGTATCAAAAGCCTTGCTGAAATCAATGTATACCACATTCACTGATCTCCCCACATCCATACAGCCAGTCATATCATCATAGAAGGCAATCAGGTTGGTCAGGTATGACTTGCCCTTGGTGAATCCATGCTGACTGTTCCTAATCACCTTTTTCTCCTCCAAGTGCTTAGAAATGGATTCCTCAAGGATCTGCTCCATGATTTTTCCAGGGACTAAGGTGCAGCTGACCAGTCTGCAGTTCCCTGGATCCTCCTTTTTTCCTTTCTTAAACATGGCCACTATATTTGCCCTTTTCCAATCATACGGGACCTCTCCATCAGTTTTCAAAGTTGATGGCCAGTGCTCTGCAATCACATCACTCAACTCCCCGAGCACCCTCTGGATTGCACAAAATCCTTTTTGTGATTTAGTTTACTGAAGAGTGGCCTAAGCAAGATTGGTCTTCTTCCATACTTACTAGTCTTCCTGCACATCAGAATGGTTTGTTCGTGAGCTCTCAGTAAGGCTACTTTAAAGTACAGCCAGTTCTCCTAAACTCTCCCCCTCAGACTGGCTTCCCAGGGGATCCTGTCCATGAGTTCCCTGAATGAGTTGATGTCTGATTTTCTGAAGTCCAGGGTCCTTACTCTGCTACTCTCCATCCTTCCTTTTTTCAGACCCTGAACTCTTATCTTCTCATGGTTGCTGCTGCCTAAGTTGCCATCTACTACTATGTTCCCCACCAATTCAACCTTGTTTGTGAGCAGCAGGTCAAGAAGTGCATGGCCCCTAGTTGGCCACTCCAGCCACAAAGAAGAGGTGCGAAGGAAGGTGGAAGCACAAGGAAGTTGTCCCCAATACTGTTCAACAACTTCCTAGATTGCCTGCGCACTGTTGTATTGCCCTCCCAGAAGTCAGGGTGTTTGAAGTCCCCCATGAGAACCAGGGCCTGTGATCACAAAATTTCCACTATCTCTTTGAAGAAAACCTCAGCCACCACTTCCTTCCATCCATGACATTACCCTTGTTGCTCTCCCCTAGCCCAGAGACTTTCGACAGCCCTATCTCCAGTTTCATACAGGAGCTCTGAGCTATCATAGGGCTCTTCATATAAAGTGCAACTCCTCCTCCTCTTCCCCGCTGCTTGTCCTTCCTGAACAGTTTATACCATTCATGACAGTGCTTCAGCCATGCAAGCTCCCACCAAGTCTCTGTTATTCCAGTACATCATAGTTCTGTGACTGTGCAGGGATTTCCAATTCTTCCTGCTCATTTCCCAGGCTCCAGGCATTTGTGTAGAGGTAATTGAGGTAACTGGTGAATTGCCCTGATTTCTCAGGAAGTATGAGAGCACTTCCCCCGTTACTCCCTCATGCTTGCTCTTACGCCAGATCACCCACTTACCTCATGGCTTTAGTCTCCATCCCCTGGCTAACCTAGTTTACAGCCCTCTTCACTAAGTTAGCAAGCCTGTCTGTGAAGATGGTCCTCCCTCTCTTCATCAGCTGGATCCCACCTCTTCCTAGCAATCCTTCTTCTTGGAACATCATCCCATGGTCAAAGAAGCAAAAGCCCTGCTGGCGACACCACCGGTGCAGCCAGGCATTGATCTGCAGGATGCACCTGCTCCTGCCTGGTCTCCTTTCCTTGACTGGAAGGATCGAAAAGAACAACTGAGCCCCTTCACCCTTGCACCCAGAGCCCTGTACTGACTTTTGATCTGCTCAGGGTCTCCCCTAGCAGTATCACTGGTGCCCACATGGATGAGCAGCATGGGGTAGTAGTCAGAGGGCGGGATGAGTCTTGGTGATCCTTCTGTGACATCTTGAATCCAGGCTCCGGGCAAGCAGCAGACTTCCTGGGACAACAGGTTAGGTCAGCAGATGGATCCCTCCAATCCCGGTAGAAAAGGGTCTCAAACCATGACCACCTATCACTTCCTCTTGATGGCAGTGATCTTGATCCTTCCCATCTTGGGGAGGCCTGGCCTGTCCTCCTCCATGAATAAAACATGCTCCTCAACTCATGCTCCATATCTATTCTCCAGATGAACAGCTGCAGGTGGGGATGAAGATTTCTGCTTGCTGCCAGAGGTCACAAGCTTCCACTTTCCCGGGAGTCCATATCCTCTCCCTTCTCTAGCGGTGCCCGTGGCAGTTCTTCCTCCACAGTCCCAGAGGTGTCCTCCAGCATCAAACTGATGAACTCCTCATGGCAGAGGATGTTTCAGAGCCTCACCACATCCTCCTGTAATTCTCTTGCCTGTTCCCTGAGAGACACCACCAGGAAGCACCGCTCACACCACAGGCACTTCCCCATCTAGCCGTCACCGGAAGGAACCCTCAAGCCACAGACACCACATTGCCAAACCCAGACCCAAGTGGAAGTCTCAATGGTGAGCGGTCCTGCCTGGACAGAAACCTCACAGGTGCAAGCAGAGACAGTGATAGTGGCTCTGGCATTGCAATATCCTCCAGCCATTTCCCTGGGTCTCTTAATCTGCCTCTTCCCTCTTACTGCCCTTCTTCCAAGCACACCTTCCCTAGCAAACTCACCTGGAAGCTGGCCTGTTTACTGTTCCTTGGCCCCAGAGGGCTCCTTTTCCCCTGCTTTCTCACACCAAACTGAAAGGCTTTCCCCTCAAATGGGTGCTGGGGAGGCACAAAATGACCTGCCAACTCACCAGCCAACTGCCTGCAAACTGCTTGCCCTGTTTGCTACCCCTGTTCACTGGCTTGAGGCAGCGTACGGAAGCAGTAGTACTTCCTGCTCAAGGGATGTTCAAAACAGACAAAGCCCCAAGTGCCCAAAGCCCAATGCTGTGTAAGAAAAAAGCCAGGAATTGCCTAATTTTGGACTAAGCTGTTAGAAATGGCCTTGGAGCTGACCTACGAAAACACTGATCCAGACCGACTGTTTACTGAAGCTAATGATTTCTTAGTGCTTTAAAACAACTTCTTTTTTGCCATCATTTTCTGCTAATTAAGTTGGCCTGTTGGTGCTATGAAAGGACAATTGTGCTCAGGGCAGTTGACTTCCTCCCAATCTACAGATGGAATTTGTCTCCTCTGGGCATGCAACCGAAACAGCCCAGATATTCAAAGTTCAAGAATTCTGCTGCTTTGCCAGCAAAGTGATTCAGCCAACTGCTAATCTGTGCTTCAAGATATCACACTCACACAAGATAACATCCAGAACTCCATTTACTTGAAGGATTTCTGCGACTCCCCCATATTCCAGAAATAAGAGCTGAATAAGATCAAATAATCCACACCACAGTCGTTCAACTTCAGCTTTGTAACTTTTCTAAATTTTAAGGGTGGCTTGACATACAACGGATTAAGTCCTTAAATAACAAATACTTTTCCTCCAAATTTTAAATATGTGGTTTGGTTATTTCCACTTCTGTTTATTTTATAATAATACTTTAACAGGATAAATATTTAAAATAGGAGGAAAAAATGTATTCACCATGGTGGTAAACATATTTTTTCTGTACTATTCAACTCCTCTTTGGTATTGCTAAAGATACCTGTAGGAAAATATGGTTGCAGGATTCTTGTTTATCCCTGCCTCCCAATTCAAATACAAAATGACCACTTTTCAGATGTAGTGTAAGGGTATAGCACAATAAATCCAGAAATCCAGAAATTAATGAAATATATAAAACCATGGTCCATCCATGTTCCGGGGCTGCTCCGACTTGGTTCCACGTGCAGTGGAGGGGCTGGCTGAGGCAGGAGGGAACTTCAGTGCGGGCTAGCTGGTAGGCAGCCCCCATGCTGAAGCACTCTGTGCCCCAGCCAGCCACTCTGCAGCACATGGAGTCCATCAGAGCAGCCCTGGGTTGGCAGGCTGACCCCTGCCCCACCTCCCCAGGGTCCTCTGCCAGCCTGGGCTGCTCCAACCGGGCTCCATGTACTGCAGATGAATAAACTCAGACAAGTAAGCTCCAGAGTTCATTCATATGCATTCATTGCATGTGTAGACACACACTGTCTGCTCTGCAAGCTGCATTCTAGACAGCATTTACATTATTCCCCTTGCCAGTCCTCTCTGCCATTCTTTCACTCTTTCCCTTCACAGCCTCACTCCTTCCTTTGACTTCCTGTTCACTTACCTCCTCCCAACAAAACTCCCCCTAAAGAAGAATCCATGCAGCAAAACTGCTGTGGCAGTAGCATGGTATTTTGTATAGTCACTTAATGTTATATCCTTTTCTTCTCCTAGTCAGCCTTGCCTATTTAGACTCCTTGGGACAGGACTGTCTCATTTTTTATTAGGCCCATGTCCGGCACAAAGGACCACCTCAACTTAAGGGGCCTCAGTGCAATTCTAATACGAGTAATAGTATGGCTTCTGTATCTCTCTCTAAAACTGTTTGTTTTAGTGCATGTTTATTTCAGCACAAAAGATGCTGGCCAGACATTTGCATTGCATTATTTTCATGCTTCAGGGAAATCTCAGCTGGGGATTGATGTCACTTGCTTGAAATATTTGCTGTAGAATAAATTTTGCTTATTCTCCAGCTAGTAAATAAGTAAACACAGTGCCAGAAATATAAAGGGACTCTTCTCAGCTCTTTCTGCTGTGGACAGTGCATGCTGCACCCTTCATAGAAGTGGTTTTGTCAGCTTTTGGCCCTGTAACCTGGCCCTTACTTGGATGCACACACACACGTGCACTCATGCATGTACCAAAACCCAGTCCAAGTCCCTGAAGTTAAATTCCCCATGTCTTCAACAACAGCTGGATTTAGGACACTAAATTGCAGACCTGCACTGGGACTGATGTAAGAGTAGTCATTAGAACCTGTGGATACCAACCCTGTTTCCCTTCTTGTAATTTAAGTCAAGCAGCTGGAGACAAGAGATATAGTCCAGTCTCCTCCTATCATTTGCTTCACTCCTGAACTCACATGGCATTGCATTATCCTTCAAAAGGGTCAGCACTGATCAGCCTCTATACCCATGCCCTCTTAACCCTTCTTGCCCCTTTGCACAACCAGACTGGTATCTGTCTCCTGGCATATCCACCCAGGGACAAAGCACTGGTTAGCTCTAATATGCAACAGGGAAAACTGATTTAGAGTGAATGCATTATAGGCACAATTCAATCCTCACAATTACATTTGCATCTGTTCATCAGCATTTGCCAGCATTATTACATCAAGAACATCATGGGTGTAGCCATACTGTAAAGGCCCTTTTGTGCTCTGGGTTGCCCTTCATGTGCCAGAGTCAGTCCAAGAAAAAAGCTTTCACTTTTCTCTCCAAATTAGAAAATAAAAGAATTGTTAAAATTCATTCAAATGCAGATATTTTACCGTCCAGAAAACAATTTCAGGTTTTTAAATGCACTGAAAGTACATGGGATGAAAGACTCATTCCAATGTCAGAAATATCGTTGAAATGCTGATGGAACATTCTTCATTATGGATTTAACATTAAGAGCTAGTGCTGACTGGAGTGAGAGGATGAAAAAAACACTGTGTTACTCTTGCTAATCTGGGCAACTGGCTGTCCACATTGCAAGGAGGATTTCATTGGGGAATATATGCACACCTTGCAGCTTCTCACCCTCTGATTTAATTGTGCTATGCTTCACTTCCATCTCAGGTAAAGGAAAGTCAAAGTCAAGGGCATCTGTCAGAAAGAGACTGAAAGTAGATTGGCTGGAATTTATTGAATTGTTGAATATGATGCCCAAGAAACCTCAAGGTTTCTTTCAGACTAGCTTCCTGCCCCCCAACTTGCAAATTGAAATATAAACTAGAAAAGCCAATATTTTTAACCTTCTGTTAGGCCATAACATTAAAGTGGGTTCTGTGTGACAAGAAGAGCAAGGCTGCAGCTTAACGTGCCTGAAGTTTCTGTGGATAATCCCACTGAGAAGGTAGAAGGTGATCCAGACTAGAGTTTGCCTGAGAGAGGCAGAACCAAACCTGGGTTTGATCAAACTAGAGTCAGAGGCATGCCCCATAGGGCTTGCATACTGGGCAGCTATAGGCTCTGGTAAGCATCCAGGACCTAGGGGACAGGTGGGGGAGATCCATGGGCAGCTACAGGCCCCTGCTGCATGGAGCAAGAAAAGCCAAAGAGGCATCTCCCCTGCCTGTACTGCCTATAAGAACCACTGAATCCAGTGCTGAACCACACAATACAAACACTTGATTGGTAGGTGGAGGGAGGAAGGACTGAACGCCCTTTGCTTCCACCCCGCTCTTCCCCTGCTCCGTGCAGCCAGAGCTCTAGTTGCATCCCTTCCAGTGCTCCTCTGCCTCCATCTGGTGCCCTCACCATAGTCGGTTCCTGGAGCTCATGCTCTTCTTGTCCACCCCTAGCTACACTACTGAGTCATCCTGGGAGAAGTTCTCTCTAATGGTGGATGGCAGAGAACTGAAGGTAAAAATGACAGTGAATGTTGCCCAGATACCAGGTGACTCATGAGCCAAAGGAACAATGTATTTGGGAAAGATATCAGAGCTGTTATACTGGTATGACTGTGACTGAAGTCATAGCCCTTAGAAATCTTCCAAACTGGTATTTCTATTTAATACCTAACATGCCTATGTAGCTTTGTTATTGAATAAAATGGTGTGATCTGTCATTAACCTTACAAAGCAGTTAACAGAGTCAGAGTGCCTACAAAAAAATTCTTGCTCTGCATAAAGAGTGAGTAGTTCCCCAGTGTAACATTGCCTCTTACACAATATAATGCGATATCGATAACATCAAAGTAACTCTTCTCCGAAACCTATGCAGGGATCTTTGTCCTGTTTCCACTACTGTTTCTAATAATAGAACATTGCACAAAATTACTTTCCTGACATAATGGAAGGAAAAAGCATTGACTTTAAAGCTATTAAGTTTGTACTGGAAATGCAGACAGTGTAATCTGGTGGGTTCCGTCACTCGCTGAACGCTGCCATTTGAGAAACCTGTGTCTTTGAGCTAAATATATCCAGAATGCAAGAACTGGTGGAGATAAAGTATTGAGTGGAGCTGGTTAATTTAGGAAAGTGATCACACTGCCCTTAAAGCATCTACTTATGTCTGATCTACATCCTGGCAGAAGTTTATCTACCATGCCACTGAGTCCAATAACAACACATATTCAGTCAATAATATCTGACAGAGAGAGTTCTCAGGGTCCACAAGTTTTAAGCAAGCAATGGTCCTAAACTCAGCCCTGTTTGCTTCAACAAAGATTCTTAACTGACATCTGTGGGCTTTGAATTAGTGGGTAGATTCCTAAATATTTGCTATGACTAACTGGCCAGATTGATAAATCCTCAGATTCTTTGACTGAGACAAATAGGTTCAAAGAACTGTGAAAAGCTAGGCCATTTAAAAGCGGAAGGGTACATCTACACAGCACAAATGAAGTGGACATACCCAGCCCGTCTCTGCATGGGTTAATTAACCCTCATGAAAAGTTGTGTGTTGTGTTGCAGTAATGTGCCTGTGCACCTGAGCTCATTCAGGTAGATCGCTCTGTAGTTCTGCATCGTGCACATAGACATACCTAAGAGACCAACTCAACATAAACTGAAATTTGCTGGGGTCTCTCAACTAACTTTGAATCAGGCCTCAATTTAGGCTTCTATATTTTTTTAATCTTGACCTATGTATTTAGGATCACCTGTTTCCCCCTCCCCCCCAACCCCTGTATAAAAGTTATTTATGTGGCCGTAAATTGTAGCCAACAGGACAATTTCCTCATCCTCAGAAAGAAGCTTTATTAAATGCATAGCATTTTTTGTAAAAAAATATAGTTGAAAAGGGGTCATTCTTGAGAGCTGGGTTTTTACTACAATATACTGCAAACAAGCTACATTACACTATATTAATTACACTTTGGGCTGTATAGGGGCATTGTTGAGAAGCTGTTTTGCCTATAACTCACATGCATGTTAATTACAACGACTCATTAGATTGATACACAGGACATTTCCATTTTTTTTTGCTTCAGATAGTGGCACAATTACCATGGGAAAGCATTTCATTGCTTTTCAAGGCTGGTCTGTTCTAGTGTGCAAGTTAAAATTTATTTGTTGTCAGAAACAAGCACTATTTTCTTTAATGGATTGGCATTTCCAGGTCAGATGAGGTCAATCTATACCAGCAATGTTTTTGAGCTGTTACTGTGTTATGTAATCAACTCAGTGCTAGTTCAGCCTGGAGCCATTTAATTTTTGTAAGCAGAATTTAGCTGACTTTAAAGAAGAGGAAAGCAAGCTTGCAGAAAGAGATTGATTTCAGCAAAAGATAAATTCATACATAATAAACGCCTAACACTTCTAAATCAATTAAAGTAAGATGGAGATGGAATGACATATGATGTCTGTTAGCAAATAGTTTAAAGCTATTATTCTGGAAGGATTATTTTCCCTCACTATTTTTCCCATAACATCTGCTTCCTAGACTGTAAGCCTCATACTAGTGAACCTTAAGTCAATCAAGCAGGGTGGGAATTAGTCCTTTATTCTTCATGGAGCCTATTTCATACAAGTTACTCATTTCAGCTCATCAGAGGTCTGTAGTATACACGACACTGGGTTGGTTCCCAACAGACATGGGAAATTCTCTTCCCAGATCCACCATTAGTTTCAAATGGGACCTTCAAGTCTCTTCTCTTCTCTACTTTTCCTCTCATCCTTTGCCTTTAATGAGACTAGGAGCTCACAAGAAGAAGTTTTTGTTTTTATAAACTGTGCATTTATTCAGTGACTAGCATAATGGAGCCTGCTCAAAGTGCAACTGTAATACAATTTTCAATATTAACGTGTATTCTCATCAGTTTGGGATATTTAAGCATTTTAAAGAGCTGTTAAGGAAAAGGAAAGATTCCTCTCTCTTTTTTTCCTTTCCTGTGCAGCCTGAATAAAAGCATCAAAATGCATGAAAGCATTGATAATTTTTAAGAAAGTTCAGGTTGAATAAGGGAGTGAAAAGAGAGAGATTCCTTCTGAATGGATACCTAAGGCACTGAGCCATAGTAAGAAAATGAGCGGATCAAGCTAAACAATAGGTAGAACTTTAGGCTAGCGAGAGACTTTGAGATTCCTCAAGGCAAAAATAGAAGTAGTCGTTCCCCAACAATAGAAGTCTGCCTCCCAACCCCAGGGGTTATGAAACAATATTCAGCATGAGCTGTATATTTATTTGTTTCTAAACCTTCTGTTGATGACCTGCGCATTCTCTTGCTCTTCTATCTCCTCCAACCTCTTTTTAAGTTTTTAATACTGCTCTATACACTCAGTTTCCATCAACCTGAATGGGTTCTAAAAGAGTTAGAAATCAAATGAGATGTAGGCAAAATATTTAGAGCTGTATCCTGAACATTTTAAAAGAAAGCAGATTCCTCTTCTCTCTCACACAAAAGCACTGCTGAGTTTCAACAGTTTGCTTTTGAACAAACCCACCCAAAATTATTCTTCAAAAATCCCTTTTGCAAAAACCCGAGAAAACAATGCTAGGCATCTCTTCCTACCAAAGAAAGTCAGTAGTACTGTGTTGCGGGGGGGGGCGCTAACTTAATCCTATCTACCAGACAGTCAAATTTTCCATTTCATTTCAAATTCTACAGGTTATCTTTAGTTCCCAAAAGTAAACAGCTCAGATAGGTACATAAACCGATGTGTAAAACATGAAGCACCAAAGTCATTATCATGTAGGTACAGCTTGCTAATATCTCCTTAATATAGCATTTCCCAGCATGCTCCTGATAACTGCTTCTTCACCTCACAAGAGTCCTGTAAGAGGCATAAATATTCCTCAAGGAACCAAAAGAGTGTTTAAAAGTCTTTAATAGCTATCATAAAATGAAGGATAAAATGTGTGAAAGAAGAGCTGTCATGCTAATAGTAGAAGATATGAAGAGCTGTGCATTTCGTATCAGTCTTGTGAATTTTATATCAATGAGATATTACATCGAATTCACAAAGGCAACTTAAATCCTACCGAGTCTAGGGTGAAGTGTCTAAGCTGAATTTGACTTCAGCTAACCTGCAGTACAAGGTTTGATCCTGGCAGCTCACAAGGGTCAATAAAGTCCTTAATACCCAGCTCCAGTTTGGCTGCAGTCATGATGAGGGCTGGGAGGGAGGGACTAAGGAGACTGATCTGCCATCACCACCTACAGTTCCAGCTCAGTGGAGCTAGACTTTGAAGGCTACTCCAAAGTAATGCCTAGAGCATCTTCATCCAAAAAGTAATGCCTAGAGTATCTTCATCCAAAAGTCACCATCCAAGGGATGGGATGGAAGGAGATGGGGGGGGGGGGGAAGAAACATGCAGCAACAGGCAGTCCATACTCTCACTTTTCTGTTCTGCCCCAAAATACAACCTATATATTGAGGCATAAGGAATCCCAGTAGAAACAGCCTTTACAATGCACAGAAGATACAGGCCCCTGAAATGGTCCATTCCCAAATCTTATCCTACCACCACGCTGGATTTGCCCTAATCACCAAAATGAGATGGGGATTTCAGGCTACACGTAGGACATCTAGCGCAGGACAAGCCTGGGGAAATGAAAAGACACAACAAGCATGTAGATAGGAACTGTTTCATTTGCATCTGCTAAAAACTGTAGCAACAAAACAAATACTAACCTCATGTCTCCTTGCTGACAGACTGTAAACGGATATGCTTTGGAACAACTTCAAAAACCACAAGTACAAACTGAATGGAATTTAACAGGCAGGCCCCCGAGGGTAATGGAAAGCCTTTGCTCTATGTATTGTCTCTAGGCAATACGGGGAAGTCATTTTAAAAGGAAATTAGGATGCTCACTACAGGTAATTTAAGATTATAGGGTAAATCTATGAAAATTATGATAAGGTTAAACAGCTGGTATGACTCACTTAGAATTTATGTTCAGTGGTGGTAACTACATTATAAAATGATGTTGTAACACCTGAAAAGATAAAGAGGTTGTTCCTGGGATTAAAAGGTATGGCTAGAAGGGCAAGCATAAAAGATTTATACTGCATAGTTTTAGAAAAGAGAGCAGAGTATTATACAGAGAGAGTAAAAAAAAAAAAGCTTCACTAAAGTATAGAATGAAAACCTGGAATGCATTCTTTACCAAAACATAAGGTTTCTCTGGTGAACAGGTCCCTCATTTGAGCTCCAGTTGAGCAACTCATTTAAATACATGCTTAACCTTAATCCCATCAAAGTTAACGGGCCTATTCAGACATCTTAACTACTTGGCTGAACTGGGGCCTTGTTCCTCAAGCAACAAAGTCTGGGTTTTTGCTCAAAAGATGTTTGAGGTTTTTTAGAGTATTTGTGTATGGCACAACAAAGATAACCAAACTATCGAACAAGGATGATTAACCCTAGCAAAACACTACACTGGCACAACGATATAAACTTCAGAACCCAAAATACCTTATTTAGAGATACCTCGGGTATCTCTGCAAGACACTGAATTGTGTCTTATACCCTTGTACCTTTACTGACTTCCTTTCCTGAAAAGCAGCTGTTTTGGTACTTCTTGTACCATTTTGACTCTGCAAACCTATTATCATCAACATGTTATACCAGGTAGCACAGACTCATTTTTCCAATATTATGGGCTAAAACCAGGACCATTCAGTTTCTCTTCAGCGCTTGCTATTGTTGTTCTCAGTGGATGCATCTAAACATGCCCCTATGGCGCTATTGTTATTGAGCCATCATAGATTCATAGATGTTAGGGTCAGAGGTGACCTCAACAGATCATCGAGTCCAACCCCCTGCCCTGCACAGGGTCAGACGACCCCAGCGAGGTGCTTGTCCAGTCTCCTCTTGAAGACCCCCAGGGTAGGGGGGAGCACCACCTCCCTTGGAAGCCCATTCCAGATTCTGGCAACCCTGACTGTGAAGAAGTTCTTTCTAATGTCCAACCTAAATCTGCTCTCCATCAATTTGTGGCCATTGTTCCTAGTTACTCCAGGGGGTGCCCTAGTAAATAGACCATCTTCTATTCCCTGCTGCCCTCCCCTCATGAATTTATAGGCAGCCACAAGGTCACCTCTCAGCCTTCTCTTGTGAAAGCTGAAGAGATATAGGTCCCTCAGCCTCTCCTCATAGGGCCTTGCCTGCAGGCCTCTGAACATACGAGTGGCCTCCTCTGGACCTTCTCGAGATTCTCTGCATCCCTCTTGAAGTGCAGCACCCAAAACTGGACACAGTACTCCAACTGCAGCCTGACCAGTGCCGCATAGAAGGGAAGCATCACCTCCCTGCACCTGTTTGTCATGCATCTGCTGAAGCAGGATAAAATGCGGTTAGCCTTGTTGATCACTTTGTCACATTGATGACTCATGTTCATCTTCGAGTCAGCTATGATTCCCAGATCCCTTTCCATTGCTGTGCTCCTGAGAAGATCATCCCCCAGCCTATAAGTGTGTTATCCGCTCTCCCTGCTCCCATCCTTGTGTGGGCTGCTGAGCCCTGTGCTGTTTGCGTCCATATCCTTTTGGAAGTCCTAAATGATGGTGTAGTAACAGCCCATACTGCATTGTGCCAGTGGCGCACAGTTATTTTTAGCTGCTATGTCACTGTAGTACCGCACTATAGTGAGGGAGCGGGTTGCCACAGCAACGTAGCAGTGGCATCACGGTTTGTGCCCACCAACATTATGTAGCATCTTGTGTGGATGTGCCCAATGTGTACTACCTTTTATTTTTAAATTAAACTTCTATTTTTATGCACACATGTTAGCATGTGAACATGCACATGAGATGATGGACATGAACGGAAATGCCCAAATCATCAGCTAATGGTACCATTGAAGTAAGCAGAATTTACACCAGGTTACTCACCCCACATACAGAGATCTAATAAAAATACTTCTTACAAATAGCAGTCTCATCTTCCTTTCCACATCAAGTCTAATACAAGGAAAGAAAGAAATGTGATTTCTCTTTCATACCAATACTAAGGTCTGTATATTTTATAATTGCATATACACTTTAGTAAATTTATTGTAAAATAAACACATTACAGAATTTTTTTTTTTTTTTAATTCAGATAGAACATTTCGTGGTTTCTAATCACGGGACTAACCCAAAACCATAAGAGAGATTTTGTAAATTTATGGTATTTTTAAAGAAATGTATTTTCCTTGTTTCTGCATTGGTATGTTCAAGAAGAAAAATTAAAACCAGAACCTTGAGAAAGGATTTCCCTAAGAAAAAAAAGATGAACTAGCAGGGTTATTGCGGGGGGGGAGGAGGTATTAATAGAGTCCAGGAAAAGTATCACATATAGCACATGCAAATAAAATGATAGACTTTCAAGCTCACTTTATTTTTGCTTCTTAAAGGTTACTAGTGAGTGCTCAAAAATTGCTCAGGTTAATTAAATCAAGCATCAGTATGATAGTCTGCATTATAGTGATGTAACTCCATTACTGTCCTAATGCATCAATTAAAGGACTGCCTCTATTCAGCTCCCATCTTCAAAGGGAGAAGAATGTGGTTAGGATTAAAGCATTAGCCTGGGACCATGGATATCTGAGTTCAGTTCCTCTATCTGTCCTGCCTCTGTAGCTCTTAAGCATTTCATAAAAACAACCATGTCACACTAGCTGTATGTACAGCACCTTGCACAATTGGTCCCTAATCTTACTTGAAACTTGTGAACACTGCTAAAATACATCTACATCATCAGAACAGCTCTGTTCTTCTATCACGTGTGTCACAACATCTTTAGCCACTTCAAATTTAAACTGTAGGCATAAGATCTTATGAAGCCAACTCCAAGAAATCACATCATCATCTGGTGTATTTGTGTCTGTACACTTTGGCTGCTTCAGCATGGCTCACCCCAAAAAGCATCTCCCTTTTCTACATAATCAACTGGGATTTGGAATGATGGAATTTTTTTAAAGGTAGATTGAGGTGAAAGAAATGTAGTGATGACTTCCTGAGAGCTGGAAACAACAGGTTGGAGAAGTACAAACTGCCTTGTTCTTAACAATTTGTTAACTTAGAAATCTAAAGATGATATTTTAAACAAAATCTGCAAAATATGAGGAACAAAAATTAAACTGAACTGTGTATCAAATTAAACATCAGTGGCTTGTATTATTAACTTAAGTATTGCCTTTCACAAAAGCTGGGAAGAAGTAAGAACTTCCACAAAAGCAACCCTTGGGACCTGGCTGTAGGATTTAGGCTGGTTTGCCACATCATACCCAGTCCCTGATCATAACCCATGGGGTTTAGCTTTCTTCATTTGTACTCTGTTTTAAAGATTTAGTTTTGGATGCATTTAAAATCCAAACTCTTGCTCCAGATCCTAATTCTGCAAAACACCCTTTCACAATGGGCCAAACCAAAACCCAACATGGATGCATTTATGCTATGTCGTTCCTCCAAGTCTGCATTTGGGTCTTAACACTTGACTTCATCCTTCATGAGCAGTAGAAGAACATCTCCTGGTCCATAAAGAAATGATATTTTGTGTCCTGCTCAGCTTCCACCAGACCAAAGCCTAGAAACCTTTGATTAGTACTGTGCTATAATATGTGCAACATAGTACTTTGAGAATAAATGTTGTAGTAAATAAAAACAATCCAAGCCTCTTCAGCATCTAGGATTTATGTGGAGGATGCCAAGCTTGGTGAAGTAGTCAAATCAACACACTGTCCAAAAAGGTTCTTGTCTACATCTACTTACTCACATGGATCAGAAATTTAGTACTAAGCATCTCAGAGTTTTAATTCAACGTGTCAGTGTCAAAGAACACAGTTCCTTAACAGTGTAGTAATACCACAAGTTGTAGCCACAATAAATGGATGTCAAGGAGAAATATAGCAAAATTAACTGTGTTTGACCTCAACCTCTACTAACCGCCCAGATTTCTTTCACTCTGAAGGTCTGAACACACAGTGCTTTACCTTTTTATTTGCTTTTCAGCTATTTGAACAAAGAAATAATTCAATGTATTAAAGTGACTTCAGGACCTGAATGCCAAAAAGGAGAAAGCAAACCAAGAGGTATTTTAAACTCACAAGAAGAAGATGACTGCATAAACATTGTAAAATGTCTGGCTTTAAAAGTTAATTTTGCCAGAGAGTTCATGTGAAACTTGTCTCCCACAGTTGTATTTCAGCATATTTTTAGAGGGAGGAGGATTTGGCTTATGAATAAGAAAAATATTTAAAAATAAATAAATAAATAAATAAATAAATAAAATACACCCTATGTTTTCTCTTTGTACATCCCAATTCTCCAGTTTGTGTTACAGATCACTGCACTCGGATAAAGCCCTTACTGAAGCCAACAGGCTAAACTGGTGCCAGATTTACCCAATGGTCATGTATGGAGTTGTGTAAAAATGAGTATGTTAAATTTTCTATTTAGAAAGCAACATATGGATCTGGTCAGAAAAACTAATGGAACCATTTTCCACTAAAAAATGCAATTCTATTGTAAATGACGTCTGGTACAAGACTGGTTGATTTTTTCTCAGAAGTCCTCTGGGAACAAAAAAAGGGGGATGTATTCTATTTGATCCAAAAAAAACCAATTGTGTTCAGAATTTTCTTTCACTGAGTTTTGAAATTTTTGTTTCATTCACCAATAGAACAAAAGCTAATTTTAAAAAGTGTTCTGCAAAATGGAATTTGTGTTCTCCACACAGCTGTAGTAACATTTGCATTTGGTTTTGTACATGGTGTGTGAAAGACATACAGCTGCTTTTTGTGATTACAACACAAAGGTTCATTTTTTGCAAGTACATGTGCCAAAGGCACAGACAAAACCTTAGTTTGAGTCACGCTGCATCCTCCTTTGTTTCTGCAAAAGGACTCCGGGTTCTGTATGGCAGGCTTTACATAGTACTACAGGAAAATGGAGCAATCAAGCAATACTTTTAAAAACTACTGGGGGGAAATGGTTTAAAAAAAATGTTTGTATCTCATTAGTCCTAAAACCAACCCCCGCCCCCTGCAAAAACAAACCAAACCAAACCAAACCAACTCTTTCAAAAGTTCAGCTTAATTTGATATGCTATAGATTTTCCAAAGCATCCAAAGGAAAACCTTAATAAAATTGTTCATGAGACAGTGACACTCTTTCCCTGATGCACCCAGTAAGAATACATTATAGAGGATGTCAAGCAGACTGAGATAGGACAGATTGAAAATAGTCTCTTCATTAAACCAGGTCTCATTGTTTTGGTTGCATCCCATCTGAGTACTAAAGTTAGAACTGCAGACACAGTTCCTAATTCAGCTAACTTAGGTCTACATTAAGTGTAGCTAGTAAAAAAAAAAGTGACATTTTACTTTAAAAAAAAACAAACAACCAAGAACATTTCAAATTTAATTTGACTTTCTCAGGGCTTAAAATGCAATATATTTTCTTTCAAACTATTTTTTAAATGTTTTCTTCATGCTTTTGAATTTTCATTTTTTTTCACAGCTGATTATAATAAAAATCAGACAAGAGTTGGTGGTTTGTCCATATATACACATTTCCTCTCCTTTGGCATTGGCAAAATATGGGTTTTTTTGCTGGAAAAATGTTCACTCTCTCTAATAGTTGTTGACTATTTCTAAAGTGTTGCTATTGCAACCGGGCAAATGCTGAAGTGTAATGATAGCCTCAGTCAAGGGCTGAGAAAAATCCTGTCAACAAAATGAGAGGAAAAGAAATGCAAAGAATTTCTAAAGGGCAGGAAAAAAGGAAGCTAGCTCAGCAATTTCTCTCTGATCCCCAAATATCCATTTCCTCCACCTTAGCCTTTCTACCCTTATCCTGGTTTAGTCACCCAGCTATTGCTGAGAGTAGTTAGAACACCACTTCCAGTTCCCGACTTGTGCTCTTAACCCAATGCCAAAATCATTCAGGTTTGACAGCCTTAGCTAGTGTTTTCAGGTTACTCAACTCTGATGAGAAACCAGGGGCAAATCCTGGTTACCTAAAATTGTTTGAGAGACATGGAACTGCAGTGGTAAGCATGACACCGAGTGCTAGTATTAGTTTCTTTTGCTTACACCATCAAATAGATCTCGGCTACTGAAATGATGGAGCTCATTTCAGTGCCTAATAAAAGAGACAGAAATAGTCTGTTCTCCATATGACTGTCCATGTATCTCCAAATTTTTCAAGGCAAGGTTTTCTTGAGTAGATGTGATATCTCTTATTAGACCAACTTGGTCTAATAAAATACTCAATCTAATAAAAGATATCACATCTACTCAAAAAACCTTGCCAGCCTATGTCCTTAGACCAACATGGATACAACCAAAAACCCAGCAAACTTTTCAAGGCTTTTTCAGCATTGTGTATGATACCGCTGTCCTGCAGAATGCTCCCTGCTGCTTTCTTTTAGTATTCCTTTGAAGATGCACCACATTCTGTTCAGTTCCCAAAATACATAAGTTTTATGTTTTCAGAGTTTGTTCAGACCCTGTCTTTATGACTGTCCTTGTTCAAATACCACGGATAGTTTTGTGGTACAAGTTTATTCTTTAATATTGGTGCAGAACTCACAGTCTAGGAATCACTGAGCTACTTAAACACAAGTACCCTATAACTTATACAATATTTTTAGGGAATAATACTTAAATCACAGGTTCACAGATTTCATGGAAACTGCAAAAAACAATGTTGTCCATGATTACTGGGAAATCCGACATCGGCCTCAAGTTCCTGTGAAATCAACCAAAAAAGCGGCAGTGAGGTAGACTGAGTGAAGGCACCCTCCGTCAATCAGTGGCAAGGGGCAGGGCAAAGAATGTGGTAGTGATGTAGACTGAGGGAAGGTGCCCTCCACCAATCAGCGGCAAGGGGCGTGGCTACTGCAAAATGCCCACAGAACTGGCACTGCGCCCTGCAAATGGGCCACAAAATAACCACTGTCACAGCCTAACTCAGATAGGTCCCTAAATATTTTAAGACTTCTTTGCCTGCATGGTAAAGACGAGACTGTCAAGAACATCTCTCAGTAAATACAGTATCACAAATCACTATAGTTGATCTACCACCATAAAAGAGAATGCTATTGTGGAATAAAATGATATGCAGCAATCATTATATAAACATACATACCACACACAGAGATAATTTTAAGTATTGACACTTTTTAACCCAGAGGTATAATTTGATTTTGAACACAGATATATTGTAATTTTAATGTTTAGTATGCTGGAGCAAATGTAGCCACTCTATTTGTGAGCTGTCACCATTTTTATTTTCTTAATAATTTATCCTAATTTCAAGTAATTTTACACGAACCTGTAAAAAATTAATGAACTTTTTGTAATTCTCTTTTAACAAATACTTTGGACCTCTAATCAGAAACAGCACTATAACAGTATTCTGGGAGCTAGGCCAATATTAAAAGAAATTGGCAATTTAGAATAAAATAGTAAATTAAGCTTGGTATTGAATAGTAAACTAACAGCATATTGCATGTAATGACATTATAGTTGTGCTTCAAGATCGACAGAAGAAGTTGTCTGCGTTCCATTAAAATAAGGCTGGCTCAAAGATGTAAAAGCTAAAGTAGATTAGAAATTGCAGTGAAATGGCTTTTCCATTCCTGACTGCTATGAAGCAAATTCTGAAGTCCTTGTGCACACAAAACTATTGACTTCATAGAGGTTCACTCTGAAAGGCCATTTTAGAGGTTCCACACTGTTTGATAGGCTTTTTTGCATTAAAAAAACCCTACTAGCTCTTAGTGTACAGAGTTGTGGTATTATCTGATTTCTCTCCTCTAGCATTTTTGTATAACTTACAAAGGATCTCAGTTCTTTTTATTTTTGTCCTTGAAACAACAATAGGGAGAAAGAAAAGCAAAGCAGTTTACAGGAGGGAATAAAATCAAGAGAATTCATGGCTAAGGGTAAACCTAATGGGCAAACTGAGAAATTACTGTCTATAGGTAATACCTCTAACACTAGGTCCCAGAGGTTTGGCTGAGCTATGAATTGGCTTGGCTTTATTACACCATTTCACTCATTTACAGTCACAGCATATGATAGTGTCCAGTAATCTTGTTGGGCACAGCTGTGACCCATAGCAATGCATTTTTCAGCTGGTGAAGGTCTTGAGGCATTTTGTGGTGTGGTTTGTTTTTAAAAAGGTCTGATATTGGATACTGTAATTATGTAACTGTGATCCTTTTAGCATCCACTGGAATTTACATTCTATAGACAACGTTCTTGCAGGGTATTAAGCAAGATAAAACTGCACAAATGGCAAGACAAGGACTGCCAGCACAATCCTTCAGGAGATCCTTTCTTACCTTTTCAATGCAGGACTTGAAGGGCAGGCTAAAACAATGCTACGCAGATAATTCTTCTAGCAGGAATGGTCCTCTTGCTGGAGAAAAGAAGGTTTGCGAAAGCTGCTAGCGTAGAGGTGCACACTAAGAATGTTTTTCCAGCATTAATTATGCAGCTTTTCTGTTTTAGATTTAGATTTGCCTTTGATGGCTTTTGCTTTTTTCAGGTCTATGATACTTTACATTTTGAAAGTGAAATTTCATACAAAACTTGGCAGCAAGCACTTTAATATGTTTGACAGCTATGACAGGAGCACACAGAGGTCTCTATGCAGACAGGCACATCTCAGGATTTAGAGAACCCAGGCAATCATTTGATTGCCATTAATAAACACAGACATGGTCTATTTTGCTATATAATTACTTAGCTTTCAGCCACTACCTGAGGCTGCCCTCAGCTGGTTTCCCTAGTACTGACTGTCATTGGGGCTGTGTATGCATCTCTAAAAAATTCCCAGAACTTCACCACAGCCACCCCGAGTCTGTGATCTGTATGCTCCCTTCAGCCCTACTAATTTGCTCAGGATTTTGTCTTCAATTCCAGCCAATCAGCAGGTGATTCTGGTTTGTGCAACAGAATCAGTTCCTGTTTCCCAAATCCTTTTTGTAGCACTAGTAAGGCCCATTGGTTTCAATGAGGCATTTTACTGAAGGGACTGCCGGGTCAGTTTTGGCTCCCCATCGGCCTAGACTCATCAGACATATTATTTGATTATCAAACAAAGCGTGTTTTCAATTGTATGCTCAATGCATCTTCTACAGATTTAAATGCAGTCTTAAGTGTGCTTACAGGCCGTGTACAAATACCCACGCTGGTTTTAACCCCGTTAGTATAATTGAGGCATCATGGCAGGGCTGTAGCAATGAAGTTTGGCACCCGGGGCAAAGCCCACAGTGGCAGCCCGCCCTTGCCTCGCACACAGATCGGGGGGGGGGGGGGCTATGCTTGCCCAGGAGTGCATGCAACAGCAAGAGCCACCCTCCCCTGTCCCATGCCCCCCAAATGAACCACTCATGGCTCTGTCCTATGCCCCGCCCTGACTGGGCAGCACCTGTTGGCACCCCTTTGCTTCAGTGCCGGGAGCGGTCGCCCCCTCTTGCTATGGCACTGGATCATGGACTTCAGCGCCTATATCTCAGCCCAGCTGCTATCATTAGCCTGCTAGTAGTGTCTGATTGAACTGATTTAAAGCTAGTCTACATAAGCTGCAATCATGCCTGCAGACTGCAGAGCAGACATACCTGAGAAGCATTTGGGGTTGCCATCCCTCCCCCATGTACCTCATCTTGTAGTCTCTCTATAGTGGGATCACACAAATGTGTAGGGTGCACACAGAGCCGCATGAGGTGCTATTCTTTAGAAGACACTGGGCTACATGCACACAATATTAGCCTCCATCCCAACAAGGGCTCAAATAAGAATTCGATAGTCAGACTTGAGTCTCCAAGTAGCCGATTTGTATGCACAATTGGAGGGCCCTACTTCACCTTTTTTTTTACAACATAGATCTTGCAAGTGCAAACCACAGCCTTGCCTACACTATACATATGCTCTCCTGGCTTCCTTTTGGCAGTTGCTATCCGCCAGCAAAACTTGAGTTCTGCTGGCAAAATTATATAGTTCTGCCCAAGCTGACAAGATGCTTAATAAATTGATACCTCCTGTAGGGTACATGAAATGCCCATGTACAGTCATGTGTGCATTGTATAATTGCACAAACAAAAGTGTGTTGTGATTAGAAAGTCTGTTGTATGGGGTCTCGTTGGCACAGTGCAGAGTTTTCCAGTCTTGCAACTCTTACAATATCTGCAGAAGTGACTGTGATTAACATTAACGATGCCAATGTACCAATGGAAAGAACTTTCTGTCCAGGCACACTTTTAGATTAGCCTTTTTAAGTGTTCTACTAATTGTTTTTCTTCACTTGCATCAGCAGGAGGCTCAGTTATAGCTCTATCTACATTTTGCAATAACCTCATTTTTAAATAGCAGAAGTCACCTCTTCACCTTTTATTACAGAGAGAGCTTAAAGATCTGATATAGAAAAGAACGCAAATCTTGAATTCAGTTTTTCAAAAATGGGATTTTATAACTGTTGGTCACCTTTTTCGATATAATTTAAATCACATTTACATCTTTATACCTTCTAGAAGCAGCACCTTCCACAGCTGTGGTGTTCTGTATGTAATTCTACGGTTCATTTTATCATCATATAGAACCATTCCTATTAATCCCAAAATGTTTTGTTTTGTTCTGTTTTGTTTTATTAGGGGGGAGGCAGTGGGTTGGTGTGTCGTTCACCTGTCATGGGTGAAGATGACTGCATCTAGCAAGGGGAGGGGAGGGAAGAAGAGGGAAAAGAAGTGGGAAAGAAAAAGGGAAGGAGAAAAGAGGAAAGGGGAAAGAAGGAAAAGAAAAAAAAACAGAAATGGAAGGAAACAAAGTGTGGTGGGGGCTAGTTCACATGAGTACGTAGGTGACTTATAAGTCCAATCTTTGCTTTGAACAATCTGCTGCAGCAGGAACAGAAGAGCAATAAGGACTAGATACAGGAGGTTTTCGTTTTCCTGGCCATGTGTTTCTTCATTGCTTCTGCAGTGCATTGCTATTCAAAGGCCAGTGCTCCGTTCTGAATTTGGGACCATCAGGATGTATGGTCACAAGCAATTTGCTCCCACAACTCTGGGTTGATGGCCAAACTCTTTAGGAACACCTTTAGGGTGTCCTTGTACCACTTATTTGGTGCACTGCGAAAGCATACTCCACTTGACAATTCACCATAAAAGACTTTCTTTGGCAGGCGAGTGTCAGGCACTCTTGAGAGGTGGCCGGCCTATCATAGCTGTGCCAGTTTCAGCAGGGTGCGAATACTAGGAAAAGCTGATCTTCCGAGCACCTCAGTGTCTGGAATCTTGTCCTGACACTTGATCTTTAGTATCTTTTCCAGGCAACACAGGTGGAAGTGGTTTAGTTTCTTGGCATGATGCTGGTAAATGGTCCAGGTTTCACAGGCATAAAGGAGGGTCAGAAGGATGATGGCTTTGTAAACCTTCAGTTTTCTCGACATTCTGATGCCTCTGCAGTCCCGGACCGACTTACGGAGTCTGCCAAAGACCACACTAGCTTTCACTAATCTTGCATTGACATCATCATCAATGTGGACAGCACGGGAGAGCATGCTGCTTAGATAGGCAAACTTGTTGACCATCGAAAGTTGTTGGACTTTAACTGAGACATGTGGTTCTTGGGATGCTGTGCCAGGTGCAGGTTGAAACACCACTTCTGTCTTCTTCATGTTAATAGTGAGTCCGAAGTTGTCACAGGCTGATGAGAGTAGGCCCATGGATTGTTGCATGTCAGCCTGTGAGCCTGTGTATAACGCATAGTCATCGGTGAAGAGGAAGTCATGAAGCCTGGCTGTCTGGACTTTGGAGCTCGCTTGGAGTCGTGCAGGTTGAAGATTTCTCCTTCAAAACGGTACCTGATCCCCATACCAAGGTCATCATCTTGGAAGGTGCCCAGCAGCATAGCAGTGAATATCATGCTGAAGAGGGTAGGTGCAAGCACACAGCTCTGCTTGACGTCATTTGTGACCAGAAAGGGGTCAGAGCATTTGCCATTCACAAGGATGTGTGCCATCATGCCATTTTAGAACTGTCTAACCATGTTGATGGATTTTTCGGGGCATCCAACTTCTTCATGATTTCCCAGAGACCTTTGCAGTTCACCATGTCAAAGGCTTTGGGTAGATTGATGAATGTGAGGAGAAGTTCAGCGTTCTGTTCCTGGCAATTTTCTTGAAGCTGCCAGGCTGCAAACACCATGTCAGTGGTTCCTTTTCTGAAGCTGCATCGACTCTCAGGCAGCAGGTCGTTTAGATGGTCAGTCAACCGGTTGAGGAAGACTCTCATAAGTATCTTTCTGGCAGTTGAAAGGAGGGAGATGCCCCTGTAGACAGCCTTTATGGCATCAAAGAACTTCTTTGCATCATTCCGGTCAGCACAGTGATGGATCAAGTCTGCTTTGTTTCTCAACCATATGTCCTGCATCCCTCGCAGCTTGTGTTGAATGGTTTTCCGTATCGAGCTGTAAGCCTGTTGTGCTGACACACACCAATCATAGAGGTAGGCTCTGTGGAGACATAGTTTCTCTTCCAGAAGCCATTGTATCTCCTTGTTGTTTTCATCAAACCAGTCTTGGTGTCTGTGTATACTTGGTCCCAAGGGCTGCAGAGTGTATTGCTTCATGGAGCCACTTCCAGTTGGCTTTGATGGAGTCAGAATGGAGCAATATAGTGTGAAGCTGGTCTTTCATATGGTTTTCAAAAGACAGCCTAGTACCGTCATTTATCAGCCCTTCAGTGTTAAGGCGCTTTGGTCCACTTCATCCTTTCAGACGCCGTCTGGTTTAATCATGATTTTTAATGAGTGGATGATGAGATGGTGATCAGTCCAGCATTCAGCACCACACATTGCTTTGGTTACAAAGAAATCATGTCTGTCCCTCCTTTGGACAATATGGCTTCATATGGGACATTTAGATATGCATACTTTAAAATTTCCAGTGGCAATGTTTATCATGAAATGTGTGAAACAATCCACTGACATTCATTTAAGGTAATATCTCTTTTAAAGATTAAGTAGGCCAGTTAAACATCTACATGAAGGCTATTGACCATGAATGTTACTTTGCTAAACAGATTGGTGTGCAATAGGTATAAGGAAAGGGGTCAGACTGAAGTAGATGCTGGCATAATGTCTTAGAGTACATGAAAAAATGGCATTAGTTGTAATCTCAAAAGCAGCAGCTCTTCCTCCTGTCTGGAAGGTGTCTGTAAACAGAGCTGTATAGTATTTAAAAGTAATTGAGCAAAGCAAACTGGAAAGACACATATATTCAATTTTAAATACATCGGAGCGATCAAGGTAATAAATTATGGGAAAGCTTGCTTATCTATATCCTGGGGATCTGAATCTGTAGCAACCATGTAGTTTCCATTCTAAAGGCAATCTTACAGTAATTTAACAGTATGACAAGTATTCCAAAATAGCTCATGGAGGTTAAACATTTGAAAAATATGTTAACTGTAATTAATATATTAGGGGGGCAGAGGAGTTTTGTAAGCTTTGAAGAAAAATGAGCCTTTTTAAACTCCACTAAGCGCAACAAACTCTTTCAACTTAAGATGAAAATCCTGCACTCACTAGAAAAAAAAGAAGGTTAAGCAGGGATAGAAATGAAATCCCTAAGATGCAAGGGGAATAAAAAAGGTGGAGTATGTCTGACGCTTTAAAAGAGTGTATGTTGAATGGAACATTGAATGGAATGATAAACCCGAAAACCCTACAAATTCCCAAATGTCAATTTTCTACTGAATGGACATTGTAAGTGTCCATCAGCTCAGCTGAGAACCAGCCTCCAGTTAAGATGAGTGGAGCACCTCATTCTTTCTGAAGCTATTGTTTTAGGCTCTGTAGAGACTCAGACAAGCTATAATTTCAAAGTTTGCAGCAAGAGGGTTATAAATATATTTTCTTCTATGCTAATGAAAATTAGCATTATAAATTTCAGGACCTGTAGCATTAAGAATGTTTTTATCCTGGCCTTACTTTCCTTTCTGTGCAGAACTGATTCCTGTATTCTGTATGTCTTAATGGTTTTTAGACTGAATAAAGTGACACTGTTATATGTAATTAAATATATGCTTCCCACCAGTAGATGTAGTGCTTACAACTGGCTGGAGGAAATAAGCATGCAAAAACAGGCTAGCTAAGAGTTGGTATATATGCACAATGAGTTAAGGTGCATGTTCTCTTTCAAGCTACAAAAACATTTTTGCTTTGCTGCCAGTGTCAGCATAATTAATAAATAACACTTACTGCATGGTGACATGTCGACGGAAAGGGTTAGCACAGCGTAAAGAAATGTGAGCAGCAGTACTGTGACAAGGTCTGTCCTCATATCCAATGAGCACACAAAGAGCCTTCAAACAGCGTGGAGGAAAAAATATATCTAGGCTATGCTGATGTGTTGTGCCAATCAATCAGAGTACACATGATGAATCATAATATACAATACATGCTATGGAAAAATCCTGGACTTTGTTACATCCTAATTAATTTCTGAAGATCAGTGACCCCACAGATATTCCACACCTCATGCAGCAGGGGCTGTTGCTGCTGTTACAGATGTAAATAGCTGAATTCAATTGGACTGCAGTGCATTATTGATAATTATTTTTGGTTACAAGTTTCTGTACTAGTCCTGGTTAAGAACAGGGCCCTTGAGCAAGACCACTTGTATATTGAATAGAATTGTCTTTAGCATGCTATCAAAGTTCAGTAGGCTTCATGGATATGAACTCTTCCTATAACACTTCCATTTCGTGGACAACCTGTATGGTGAAATGGACTTTGTCTAAAAGAATAGCCTTTTTGACATATGTTTTGAATACTACTCTTGTATTCATTATTAATATCAAGCTCCTATTGCATTTTTATTTGTGGGGGATGCTATATTAATAACTATTGTGTTAAAATTCATGCTTATTTTAAGTACTTGTCTTGTACGCGCAGGTACTATTAGGCCAGTACTGCATTTTTACCATATAACATGGAACATAATTTAATGTAGTTTATAATTTATTAACATTAAATTATGTTCCATGCTACATGGTAAAAATGCAGTACTGGCTTAATAGTACCTGCACGTACAAGACAAGTACTTAAAATAAGCGTGAATTTTATTTTATTTATTTATTTTGTCTTACCCATTCTATTAATTTAATATTTTAATGTATTTGCATCGTGACCTAAGTAATAAATGCATTTTTATTAATTGATATATTGGGTCCAGTGATCAACTGTGTATTAATGAACATATTGGCTAAGTGAACATTTTGCTTTCTTCCAGAGAAGTGCTCGCTTAGTGAGGACTACTGTACTAAGGAGTAAACTAGCACATATATTTTTGACTGCCCTCCACTGAACAAAACTAGAGTTGCTCAAATGTATATAATAGCAGCTAGTAACTAAAAAAGAACTTCCTGTACTTCAAATGATAAAAGTCTCCATTTTTAGTTAAGTTCCTCTTGATAATATGACACCTTGATTAGCCATAATGTGCATCAAAATAAGAGTGAAATCTTATGGACCTACTTTTTGGGGTTACTTAGCATATGCAGTTCCCACAACTTTGATGGACACTCAATATAACATACAAATAAATGCTTAGATAATGAACGCAGACTGATATCAGAATTCAGGGTATGTGTTAATAGCAGGCTAAGAGAGAATAGCAAACCTACTGAGCTGCGTGCAAACAGCTCTGTTTAGCGATACAGAGAACAAGGCCACGTTCTTACCTCTTCACGTACCTCTGCTACTTTTGGGGAAGATATGCATCCCAGAGAACATGTAATCATAGTTTCTTTTCTTGCTATGACAGTTACTGCTTTTGTGACCCTGTCACTAATCAAGTGGTTTGCCTTTTTTTGTCTAAAACAAAAACTTCTTCCACCCCCATTTCATGGACAATGAGAGTAAAATGAGATTTCCATCTTTCCTCAATCTCCTCTGCATTTATGCCCCGCCTTTAGATGCTAAGAAAGTGAAAGGGAGCTTCTTGTCATTTCCCACCCTTAGACCCCGGGATGGAATCCAGAATTTGGACCACTCCACATTTTTCTCCACAAAGCCCCCTTTCATCATCCATTTCTAAAGGCCTTTATCCTTCATGTAGGGTTTCAATTCTTCCTCAGTTGGGCACTCAGAGGCTAAGGACAGACATTCAAAAGCTTGAGGCAGAAGCAATCTAAGTTTTGCACTTTACGCTAAGTGCCCTACGTTAGGTCGGGAGTGAACAGAACAGAGGTTTGCCCTTTACTGGGGGGGGCGGGGGGAGAGAGCACGCAGGC
The DNA here is from genome assembly GCF_030867095.1 of Alligator mississippiensis. Classification (NCBI taxonomy): domain Eukaryota; kingdom Metazoa; phylum Chordata; order Crocodylia; family Alligatoridae; genus Alligator; species Alligator mississippiensis. The sequence goes on along the minus strand of NC_081833.1, from coordinate 63,504,606 downwards.
TGCCTGCACTGACCAAAGCCAGGAGGTTGGGAGTGCTTCTGCAAGCCTCCCAGAAAACTTCCCCAGCCGGGCCATCTCAATTTACTGCTAGACACAAACAAGCCTGACCCCCCTGGCAGTGTCAGCCACAGACATGACAACCTTGTTGGCCAGGCCCAGCTCTGGTCCTGCATGAGCTGGCACAGCCCCAGGGAGCTAGACCAGAACTGAACAGCCCTCCCCACCTCCCCCAACAGCAAGTACCTTCACCCTCATGCCATGTGGCAAGGAAAGGGGCACCCCACAGAAGGAAGGATCAGGCCTCTCAGAGCTCTAGCAAACTGCAGCTAGTGGCAGCAGGCACCCAGTGCAATTGCAGTAATCACTTTCCTTGGAGCTCTAAGGGACCCGATTCTTCCTTCTATGGAGAGCCTCTCCCACTCTCCCACCCAGGAAAATTGTATAAAGTTAGAAAAATAGTTAGCTACATACACTCCCTTCCCCACCCCTCCATCCCTGCCTTTGGCTGACAGTTTGGAGCTGCTGAGTGCAAGCCAAGTTCCAGCACATCTCCATGCAAGGTGGGGAGCAGGGGGCTAGGCTGCAAAGGCACCTGAGATGCCAGCAGACTGCAACCTAACTTGAGTTGGGAGGGGATCTGGTACAGAAGTTGAGTAGACCAATCTAACCTAAATGGCCTAAGTCTGATACTACATCCATCCAAGTCTATCCTAGACTGGGGTCCACCATTTTTAAATGGGTCTATGTGCACTGAACTTCTGTTTGGTTATGGGTGTAGACCGGTTTCCAGTATAAGTGTAATATTTGTACCAAGCTATATTTTCCTGTTGAGGGCCCACAGTAATTATTTTTTGTTCTTCAGAGAAAGTATGATCAAGACCCTCTTCCCTCCATATTCTTTCCAGAAAAACCAGAGCTCCTTTATAGTGTTGTCCTTTTACTCCTATTCCCAAGAGTCCCAGAACCTATGACTTCCAACATCTCTGTCACTTGCCTTCAACTGATATCACACCCTATTATAAGTTAAATCCATCGATTTACTGTGTCTATTACTATGTCTTGCCATTGAATGCAGAACTGTCTCTACACACACACATTGGCTAAGCTAGAAGCAGATCCTTAAGGTGAAATCCTAACCTTACTGAAGTCACTTTTTAAAAAACCCTATGGGTGTTTTACCTTTTATTTTAGTAAGACCATGATGTCACTTTTAGTCTCTATCTGGGCCCTAGCAGAATAGAGTCCTTCATTTTGCTTAACATCACTTGAAACAAGGATTTTAAAATGTCATCCTGTCATGGGAGACAGTATGTAGAATGTGTTACCTTTCAATTTAAGTGGTTTATCTCTCTAAATGTCCATTGCCTAACAAGATGCAATACCTACCCTTTTTACTTTCTGAGATATTTTTGCCAGTAACTGACACATTAAATTATCTTTCAGTATTGCACACTACAAACATGTAAAAATATATCAAGTGTGCTGTATTATTAATAATATGGTTGTAAGTCATTGTGGTAATTAAATTTTCATTATACTTAAATCTCTTCTGGCCCTAGTGCTGTGTCTGTTATGCCTTTTTGTCATTATACAGTGAAAAGTAGAGATTAAATGTATATTCCATGTGAGAACATAACTAGAGTTGCTAATTTGTTTTAAATGCTTTTAAACATTGTCTTTTGGTAATGTAAATTGGCAGCAAAATAGCACAGTGGGATACTAATAAAGATTTAACATCCAAAGGCTGACTTCAATTTTTTCCCTAATTTATTTATTTCCCTACTTAATAAAATGCCCACTTCTTGCTAGGTATGAAAAACCATAGGTAATTCAGTCATAGTAATTTAACTAGTCAATTTGTTTAACTGTCATTTTGAAATAAATAGAATAAGGGAAGTTGAAATACTATCAGGATAAACGTGGGTTAACGTAGACCATCAGCTGGCAACATGGACTTATAGGTATTATGAAGGTGCACTCTATGGGTGCTTCCACACATGCAAGCACATGCACTTGCAGCAGCTCAAATAGAAGTGGTGCAAATTTGAGCCAGGGCTTTTTGCCTCAGCGCACATGGTTGGACATGCACTTTGTTGTGGAGCAAATTGTGCCACTTGGGGCAAAATAGCCCTGCCTGGCTCCTCCCAGATCTGCAGCCAGGGGGAGCTAGAGCCTGAAAGCTGCCCTGTCCTGGCCCCAGCAGTACAAAAACCTGCCCTGGCCAGCAGCTCAGGGTTACTTGACCTCAGAAGCTTCTGGGGCCCAGGCAATTGGTATCTGGGTACACTAGCCCCTTGTGTCAGCTAGACTGCTGAGGCAGCATCCCTAATTCACTTTTTAAAATATCCCAAAATCCACATTCTTCCACAATTAGAACAAAAGAAAGAGAGAAAGGGGGATTGATCAGATAGGCAATGTTTTATTGTTATATTTACAATGTTAAAGAAATTCGGAAGCCTATCAGTGTCTCTAGCATCATAATAAAATACATCCTGGAAGGGTGTGGGCAGTGGGGTCCCGCAGGGCTCGGTCCTTGGACTGATACTCTTCAATGTCTTCATCAGTGACTTGGACGAGGGAGTGAAGTGTACTCTGTCCAAGTTTGAAGATGACACAAAATTGTGGGGAGAAGCGGACACACTGGGGGGCAGGGAACAACTACAAACAGACCTGGACAGGTTGGACATATGGGCAGAAAACAAGAGAATACAATTCAACATGGAGAAATGCAAAGTGCTGCACCTAGGGAGGAAAAATGTCCAGCACACCTAACTGCCTAGGAAATGACCTGCTTGGTGGAACGGAAGCGGAAAGGGATCTTGGAGTCCTACTGGAATCCAAGATGAACATGAGTCGGCAGTGTGACGAAGCCATCAGAAAAGCTAATGGCACTTTATCGTCCATCAGCAGATGCATGTTGAACAGATCCAAGGAAGTGATACTTCCCCTCTATCGGGCGCTGGTCAGACCACAGTTGGAGTACTGTGTGCAATTTTGGGTGCCACACTTCAAGAGGGATGTGGATAACCTGGAGAGGGTCCAGAGAAGGGACACTCGTATGGTTAAGGGCCTGCAGACCAAGCCTTACGAGGAGAGACTAGGGCACCTGGACCTCTTCAGCCTCCGCAAGAGAAAGTTGAGAGGCGACCTTGTGGCTGCCTATAAGTTCATCATGGGGGCACAGAAGGGAATTGGTGAGGATTTACTGACCAAGGCACCCCTGGGGGTTACAAGAAATAATGGCCACAAGCTAGCAGAGAGCAGATTTAGATTGGACATTAGGAAGAACTTCTTCACAGTTAGAGTGGCCAAGGTCTGGAATGGGCTCCCAAGGGAGGTGGTGCTCTCCCCTACCCTGGGGGTCTTCAAGAGGAGGTTAGATAGGCATCTAGCTGGAGTCATCTGAACCCAGCACTCTTTCCTGCCTATGCAGGGGGTTGGACTCAATGATCTATTGAGGTCCCTTCCGACCCTAACATCTATGAACCTATGAATCCTAAATTCATATATTATAATGTTTGCTTTGGGTTTCCTTATCACATGGTGGGTGTGTGATGGGGGGGATGTGGAGTTTGCAGGAGGGGGTGGAAAGGGGGGTGGGGGGATGTGGGTGGTTGTGGAGGGATGTGGGGGGGTGAGTCACTGTGTGGGTAGGTGTAGGGGGACTGTGGGTGTGGGGGCTGCTTAGGAGGGGTGGGTCCCCTACATGAATGCCACATGCCCTTGGCAGCTGGCAGGGCACAGCAGCACTGGTGGCAGTGGGAGCGTGGTGGCAGTGGTAAGCAGGGAGCTCCCACAGACACTGCCAGCACTGTCAGCAGTGGGGAGAGGGGTGGTGAGTGGCGAGCACCCATAGACACCACTGGCAGCGACAGCAGTGGCCAGTGGTGATTGCTGACTGCCCACAGACACCACTGGCGGTGGGGGGTGGCAAGCGGCAACCACCTACAGGCACCACCAACAGTGTCAGCGGCACCTTTTTTGAGGGGGTGCACCGCTATGCTCAGGGAGTGCATGTGCACCCCCTACTCAACACTAATGGTCCCCTGCCCCACCCCTCACCCCCAGCACATGGACTACCCTGCCTGGATTTACCAGACCATTGGTCTGACATAGTCTAGCACTTTCTATGTTCTTCTTATTCTTCTTTGCCAAAGAGAGCAGGACATGAGACCATGGCAGAAGTTAGGTTTAAATTGCAGTGAGGCAGATCTAGATGAAATCCCAGGGTGGAAAGAAAGGATTTTATAAGTCTAAGAACAGGAGGAAAATGGAACAAGCCACCTGGGAATCCCCTTCACTGGTCCCCTTCTCTGGTGGCATTCAAAAAGAGGTGGATGGGGATCTGCCCAGGGTGGCTTAGGAAGAGCAAAATCTGAATTTGTTTAGGTGGTTGGACTAGATGACCCTTGAGGGCTCTTCCAGCCCAAGGATTTTATGAGTCTAAAACAATCCTTTCTTTGCCTTTCCTATCTAAAGCCAATACAAAAGCAAGGGGCATCTTATAACCATGTTCATGCAGTGTGTACAATGCCAAGCAAAATGAAGCTCTGAACTTTCCGGGTGAGGCCGGGCCTCGGCACTGCTGTGATGTAAATGATGCAAATGCCTTCACTACTGGAGATGAGGTCTGAAGCTTCACAAAAGCAATTGCTGAAAAAACAGCTGGTAAATGCTGGATCCCCACAACCTCTGTTCATTCTCCCAGCTCCCCGCTTGCTCTCCCGGCCCCACCATGCTCACCAACAGTAGCAGAGAATGAGCAGGAGGCTGGAGAGAGCAGGGGAAGTCTCCAGCTTATCTCCAAAGGCCTGTCTCAATCCTCCTGCTCATCTCCAGCCCCCTGCTCCTTCCCCTGCTTGTCTCCAGCCTCAGGAGGGAGCAGGAGGCTGACTGCTCCTGGAGACATCCCCCTGCTGTCTCCAGCCCCCTGCTCTTTTCTCTGCTCCCCTGAGGCTGGAGACAAGAAGCATAGGGATGGAGACAGCCACGGAGACATTCCCCTCCTGTCTCCAGCCTCGGGAAAGTAGGAGACAGCAAGGGAATGCCTCCAGGGCTGTCTCCGGCCCCCTGCTCATTCCCCTGCTGTCTCCAGCCTCCTGAGGTCCCCACCCCGCTCCTCCTCCAGTCCCCCAACGCCCTGCTTACCTGGCAAAAGCTGGGTTGGGTCCCTGCAGCTTGCACCGCTGCCTGCCCAGCATGGACAGGCAGCATGCTTCAGAAGTGGGGAAAGGCCAATCACAGAGACACTCTGGCACTCTGCCAGAGCATCTCTGGAGCCTCCAGTTGCCTCAGGGCACAGTTTGGGACTGTGCCCTGACCCAGTTTTCTCCCCTGGGTTTTTGTTTGACCCCTGGATATCCAGGGATCTAATATTCTCTGCGCTCTGCAGACTTGCAGCAGAGGAAACATTTTTTCATTCCTACATGTGCTTCTTGCCCCACCTCAAAGGGGTTTAAGATGGGGCAAGAGGCATGTGTGCGCTTGTCTGGACATGCCCTTTTTGTCTTACATTTCTTTCTCCTGTTAAGATGTCTAGACCACACTAAGAAAAAAACCCCAAAAAACAAGCGATCACGTCAAGGAATTCAACCAACAAAGGCCCCAGTTCAAAACTCCTTCCTTAGGGAACACTCAACAAAATCAGCTAGGGTTGCTGGGCCCAGTACTAATGACTTCTTCCCATAAGGGTGTTAATAAAATTCAGTGCATCACATGTGGGAACTCCTGGCTACACACTCTTAGTTGTGTAACTAGGACAGGGTGACTGAGGCAGGCGTTCTGGGTGCCAACTTGGAGGGTGGGGTTGCAGGACAGAAAAAACTTGTGCTGTCACATCTTTGGTGGCACAGTGACAGCTGGAAGTTGCTGCTGCACCCCTGTCTGGCAGCTGCCCCCGGTGGCCAGCTGAATTGATAGACCTCTGCACTCTGTGTAACTAGGTTGCAGATTTGGAGCAAGTCGAGTGAAACATAGGACCAGCATGAGGGCCAGAAAAGGTTTTTTTGTATATTGTGCATAAGTCTGGTCACCCGTGTTCCAAAAAAAGATGAACTCAAACTGAAATAGCTGCAGACAGGAGACTAAAAAAACAGCTTGGCTTGTTTAATGAATAGAAACCAAGAGGGAACATGACTACTGTCTATTAATAACGCAAGAGCAGAAGTGGGGACAAAAAACTAAATGGAGCTTGATCAGTTTTTGAAAGAATTATAACAGATGTTTGTCTGCAAGAACAGGGCCTGGGACTCTATGATCCAGGAACACTCATCCAGGCCTGCATTCCAGCCTTCTTCTTATATGTACGGGAAGCAGACAAAGGAAGGGAGAGAACAACATTCATATATCAAGGTATAGTGTTGCTGCAGGACAATAGGTAAATGTACTCCCTACCACGGAGTACATACCTGGAAGAAGCACTAATGAGTTCCCAGAGTCCATGATAAACCAACCTTGAGCTCAGGAGGAAAAATGGGTTAATTATCAAAGCAGAGAACTGAGAATCATGAGCCTGGATTGTAATCATGGCTAGCTCAGAAGCCTCACGGGTAAACTTCCTACACATGGTTTTTCACTTTGCAAAATGGAGAACATAAATAGAGAGCACTGAATATGGGGTCTTTCAAAAAATCCCAGAAAACACCTAGATGCATCTTAGGGTATCTAAATACCTTTAAATATCTGGCCCAACATCTTTCAAGTTGGTGAAGCATGGATAGAAAGGTACTAGAGAGGTGCCAAGTATTACTTTCATGTTTAATTACACGTTTCCTTGGATACAACACAGGATAAATCACACATTATTTGCTAATAAGCTTTAACAAATTATCTACTGAAGGAATTGTACAAACCTAGAATATACTGAGAAGTATTTGAATGATGCCTGCAGAATGAATATTATTCTTTCACCATAACTTGCTTGAAAAATTGAAACTGGGCATAGGTTTGTCTAGTTGCTTCTCTGAGACTTTGTACCTTACAGAAGCAAAAGTGGGGGGGAGCCTCCTGTGCTGTACAAAACCAAGTAGGGCCACAAGAGAGGTTTTTATCATTCCATGTTATTCCTGTTGCTAAGGAAACTTTCCTTCATCTGTGTTCAGTAAGGTATCCTCATTCAGAATTTCCTTATAGAGGAATGATGTTAGATGTAGGTGTCAGGGAAGGAAAAAATCATCCAACAATTAGCCTGAAAAATTATAGTTACCATAAAGGTTTTTACAGGAGAGTTCCCCTTCCCTTTTGTAACCCCCAAGATGATTTTCAGCTGGGAGGAGCCTGACTTAATTCTAACTCCAGGCACTACAGCAAGTCTGTGCAATTGCTCTTTGTCTCCATAATATTACCCTCAAGAGAAAAAGTAAAAGAAACAAGAATAAAACTAATTATTTGGGCTGGATTTATTTTATTGGCATTGTGCTATTAGCTCACCTCTTTTATGGTCTGTATGGTACTTTAGAGGAGATAAGCCAATTAAAATCTAACAAGTTATTGCATATTCTCTACTATCATCTCTGTGTAAGATTCCTACCAGAAAGAAGGAAATGCAGAAGTATACACACACTTCATGGACTAGATCCCAATACCTCTACTCATGTTCAGTCGCTATATCCTGTGCTTAATTAATTTAAGTGGAATGATTTACAAAACAAGGTACTACTCATCCTCAGTGAAGGTAATAAAATTATGCTCTGTATAAATAATAGTAGAGGGTTGATTACCCTTAGTTTATATTGCGAGGTATCTTCTTTTGCATCTCCAGCAAAGGTTTATCTCTTTTAATTATATACATCTTGAAATTCAACTTAGAAATTAGTCTTTTTTTCTTTAAAAGCTCACCAGGTACAAAGAAAGTGTTTACTAGCATATCCTTTGGCACCGTGACAATGTTCTACAATATCACAGTAAGAAACACAACCCTAATAAGATCTCACCTCTTCATCGGACTCTATCTGACGTTTGATTAGCAGACCCAACGCTTTCAAAGGAAGTGCCATACAAAAGACAAGGGACCAGATTTTTGTGTTTATGCTTACTGTGGCTGAGAAGAGAAGGGAAAAAAGGCTCTTAATCACTTTTCCATTCCTTTCATCTTGGGCCAGTACAGGGGATATTGTAGATTATGCCAGAGACTTCTGTGCCACCTGAGAATCAAAAAAAACACTGTACCCCATCCTCCCCCTTCTATGCCTGGCATGTCTTACCTGGTAGAGGAATTCTTGGCACCCTCTTCAGCTGGCCTTCTTTGAGTAGTGAGCAAAATAGGAAGAATCAGGACCAAGAACATTGTGGATCAGAGCACAGTGTGGTAAAGGGAAAAAACCGAATCACACAAAGATTCTGATCCAGAGAGCTTAAAATCTGTTTTGAGACACAACACAATCATTTAGCACAAACAAGAGCAAAGAGGTCAAGTTGGACAGACAGACTTTTTGACAACTTTGAATCAAAGGTATTGTTGGTTCTTTTCTTCCACATACATTTTTTCAGTTTTAGAATTCATGGCAACAGCTTCAGTTAGATCATTTTTTATCCGAACACATTAAACAAACCCTAATGAAATATGGGTTCCCCCTTAGAGAAAGAGCATTAGAAGTCTTATCTCAAAGCCTTAGGCTCTCAGGCTGCTATACACCAACCATCTTCATTGCAAATTCCTAAGTCTGACTCCTAGTGGTAGTCCACCACCTCCTGGCCTCCAGGGCCTGAGGCAGTGTCTCCCTCCTAGCCCACCCCTGTTCCCAGCATGTTTAAACCTCACCTGGGCACAACAAACTGCAAGCACAAGAGTATAAGCAACTGGTGCCTCCTGAGTCGGGGGGGCACATGCCTCCCCACAGCCAGTCAGCGACTGGGGGGAGTCCCCCCACGGCTGATCTCACTGACCGGGGGGAGGGGCACACAGCTGATCATGCCAACGCATAAATGCAAGTGGGGAACCCAGAATTGCCAGCAGTGCTCCTGGAAGTGCCAGCAGCGCTTCTCCTGGCACCCCTACTCATCAGCTGGCACTCACAGAGAGAGCACCAGCACTCCTGCCGGTCACCCCTGCCCGTCACCTAAGCAGGGAGCTCTGGCTGTCAGGGGTGCACCAGCGCTCTCAGGGGGTACACATGCACCCCTGTGCACCTCTTGTGCATTGCCACTGGACAGAAGATCCACCAACAGTAATCCCACAGCTTCCTGCTCTTGACCTCTAGTCCATCTGTACTCCACTTCCAGTCTGTACACCCCACGACTGGATCTAAACACAGAAAGAAAGGCAAGTAGCCTTCAGTTTGATTCGTAAAAGGGCTTTGCTCAAGAAACAGAAAGCACAATATTCAGTGGCCATAAGGTAAGTTACACACAAGAAGGGGGCAATTCATTTGGCTCAGGCTAGCTGAGGGGGACCCTCAAAGTCAACCCCGAAGATCAATATCAAATAGGGTGCTCAACCTCTGGTCCATGGGCCAAAAGTGGCCTTGGAATCCAGCCCATGGGGCTCCCCAAGACTCATGAAATTTGGCAAAGGGGGGAGCAATGGCAATTAGTACTGTCACCCTTCCTTGCTGCCAAAATCCCAAACCCCACATAGTGGGTCAGAATTGGGCCATGACCTTCCCTCTGCTTGGCTAGATTGGTGCCAGGCCATGCCCCCTTTCCTCTAGTGGCTGGATTGGCTCCATGTCCCCTTCCTCCCACTGGGTTGGGCCACACTCCTTTACCACTTGTGGCTGAGTTGGGGCTGGGTCATGCCCCTCCTCTGCCTGCTGCAGAGCCAGGATGGGACTGAACCCCTCATTATGGCTGGATGGGGCCTCGACATGCCTGCCCAGATTGGCATATTAGGTCCACTGCCTGTATCCAGCCCATGGGCACTGGGACTGGGCACTGCCCATCTGGCCTGCTGGACAAAAAAGTTGAGCACCTCTGATATAGAACATATCCTTAGATACTATTACCACTAAAGGAAAGTCTAACATCTCATCCAAAGAAAACCTTCCTTCAAGTTGTTGCACCTATCTCAAGCAATCTCTAATTGTGATCTTCATACAAAGCTTTGGATATTGAGTCATAGCCTCAAATGCGTAAGCACATGTGCTACCAATGTGATTCGGAGCGTGTTACAAGAGAAAAAAAAGAAAATTATATTTTAAATTTCCTGCATTAGCAACACAGTAATATAGCTGAGCTGTGTTAAAATAGAAAATGACGTGGCAGATAAATTGCAGCAGGAGCATACAAGAAACAGGACACCGGCTCTGTAAGATGTTGAGTGCTGCCAGCTCAAAAGGAAGAAAGGAGGAGTTGTATGTCGTACTTACTAGTTCCAGGCCCCAAGCAAAGAAGCAAAATTAAATCACTTCTGACAGTCTGGCTCAATGACATCTCAAAATGAGTAACGTTTATGTCTTACATGCCAAATGTTACTGTAAGTAGAGTGAATTACTAGTAAGACTCTAATATGCCAATTATTGTCCATAGACAAGTTTATAAAATGTAATCTTTTCTGATGGGATTTGAGAGTCGTCTTTTTTTTTTTTTTTTTTTTTACTATAGCTCAATTCACATTCAGCTGAGTTATGGGTGGGCTTGAAAGAACTTGTTGGACACCTAAAATGTTAAGCTTAAACCTTCCCTTAAGGTATGCTGCCCCATTCTATGTCTGTTCATCCTAGGAGTTATATGTGTATACAGAACCAGACCTGCTGGCTTTGATATTTAGGCATGGACAAAGAACACTTCGTTCAACAAAAACTAAAATACAGAGAGGACTTTATATCATATTTTGTTCTCTCTTTCCTTGTGTATTTCCAGGAAAAGGGCTATATACAAGGCCTTTAAGACTTACAATTAGCCAGTGATACTTGCTATAAGGTGACATCAGAATAAACCATAGTTGGAGGGGGTTACATTCTGCAACATTTTTTGTGGGATGGTTTGGCTCCACGTCTAATTATTTCACAGGCTGTAAGGTTTTAGAGGTCTTACCCAAGACTAAATTATATTGTACAAAGTATTTTCACCTAAAGAGCTATGGAGAACAATTCATTGGTCTTGATTATATAGCATGAATTTTATACCTAGTATAAATCTACTTTCTTCAATTGCATTACAGCAAGAATTAGTTCGGATCATATTATGAACGATGATAGTTCAGCAGACCATGCCCTAGTTTTCTCCTCCCCCTTACAATCAAGTACATTAGAATTTCTATGTTCCTCTGACTTGGCAAACTGTACCTGACCTGTTACCTGTGACACAAGTGAGCATCAATATAATTTTTAACAGCATACTCAGTGGTACTCTACCAACTTTAGTCTTCTCACTTAGAATGATATGAGCAGTGTATTTCTAAGAAGCCTCGCTAGTGATGTGTATCCTATCCATTTTAGTTCCCCTCTTCAGTCCCCAATCTATTGTGAACAACTACCTGAGCTCTCCACCTATATTTCTATCACATAATTCTACCCTTAAAATTCTCTTGCCTCTTTCAAGATGTCTTCCTATTGCAGGGCATTTACAACAAAACAAGAATATCTGATATAATTTTACTGCTCCTGTGCGTCATTCTCTCTCTCATTTTTACTTCACTTCTGACTGTTAAAAATATGATCAAAAACATTGTCCGAACTGTTTATTTCAAGGATGCTAACAAAAGGAGAAAGAAATGTTCATGCATACTCTGATAATGTAGTGAATGGTCTGCAGTATCACACTGAATCTTCAAAAGTATAGGCCACAGTTCAGGAAAGCACTTATGCACAGACTGAATTCCCATTAACTTCAGTGCGAATTGACCTTCCTGTACGTGGTTAAGGACAACAATGCAGTCCTAAATGACAGCCGTTAAAACGAAGAAGTCCAATGGGATCATGAACTATAAATAATTTCATTTTGTTAGAATAACAAAGCATAAGACTTTTCTGAACACTGTTCCTCAGTATTTGTTTTCTGATCTCTTGACATATATGGAAGTCTTTTGAGTTTCTGGGGATTTTTTTGTAGTAATAAACCAATTTCAGTAGTGTAGCAGATTCCAAATCTGAAGAGCAAGCAGCTCCAAACTGTGTCAATTCTAGAAATATTTTCAGTATCTTGCTTCCATGCATGCCTTTTTGCACTGATATTGCTTTGAAGACAATAATTTTAAGTGTAACATCAAAGTCAATAAGCATTGATTACCTCTCTTTCTGATTTTAGTCTAGCAAGTATGACCTTTCAGATGGAGTACTTCCTAAAGAGATGCAGTTGCAATTAGATAAGGTATTCAAATACTCTTGACTTTCTGTCCTCGCTATTGTGAGGAGCTGCTGTGCTATTTTAAATAGCTTCTATTTCCCTTTGTATGATTCATATCCATTTTTAGACATAATATATATCTAGATATTGCTTTTAGTAGCAAGATTTGTACCCAACTTAGCCCTGTATATTCTAAAGTCAGGTACAAATTTAATGCCAACTCCTGTTTTTTCTACTCCCTGTAATTTATTGATTTTTAATTGTCACAGTGATGTTCAAGGGTATTTTTGAGCATCCATAACTATTATATCTACAGACCTATTTTCCCTTCAGCTAATTATAGCCATTTTCTCCCTGACAATACATACACCCTTAGAAAGTGATCAGGAAAGTTGGTGTAAACTAATTTCATCTCTTCCTGCTCCTTCCTCTTCTCCTCTGAAATAATCTGAGTTTCTCCAAGACAGAGGCCTGACCTTCTGTACCCAGCTGCAGTGTGGCTAAGTGCAACTTTACTACTCTAGAATCTGCCAAGGCAAATCTCACCCTATGATGTACAAAACTGTAAGTGGATGTCTTCTCTCTAACAAACTGAAGGCCTCAAAGAGGTACTAATCCATTTTAGATGCTTCAGGTTTTGTTCACAGGACCCCAGCTTTCATCTTTGTTAGCAGTGAATCTGAAGGAATGGAAAACACTGAAGTGTGGTGGTGTGGTTGGAATATGAAAGACACATACGACTGTTGGCTTTTATGATGTCTCATGGAGTAAAGCTGAAAGAATATGATTGCGATATTGTTAGATCATGTTAAGAATCCAGTGGGAATGTGGATGCCTTTGCATATAAAAATTTTGCTTAACTCAAAACATTGTGTGTAATTGGTTGGTTGGGAGAAATGGGTTTCCCAGAAGAAAATGATCATCAAGCTTTTGAGTGAAACCTGAACGCTCATTTTTTTTCACCCTTTTGAAACACCTAGAAGTAACAATTGCGCATTATAGAACCAAACACTGAATGGTATGCCTTAGGCATAGAGAAGATGGAAGATAATGATGCATGAAATAAATGCAGAAGAAATGAAGAATAGTGTAGAAAGTAGGAGTGTTGAAAATAGTTTGACCGACCAGCGTGCTTTGTCCCATTTCTATGGAGATGAGCTCATTACTTTTAATTTTTTTTTCTTTTTTGCTCCTAGTTGATTCATGAAGTGCTTTCTGAATTTCGATAAGTATTCCATGAATCACCAAAAAACATCTGAACAAAATATTCAGTCAATGATTACCAACTCCCATAGATAATCAGCTCTCTGTACACTTTGTATAACAGAATATGAACTAGAAGATTCAGCCTTCTCTGCAGATGCCACAAGCCTATATTCTATCCACTTGCCAAGAAAGGGGGTCATTCCCCTGATGACTGTTTTGGAACCAGTATCCCCCTTTCTAAGATTCTACATTAAATGAGAAAAAGCCTTTGAAATTTTTTTCCTGTTGTTTCCATGCGTGATCTGTTTTAAAAATTAGCATTAGAAGAATTGGCCCTGGAATTGCTTCTCATTCTTGAGAAATAAGAGCATCTGCAGCATTCATACAAACTGAGCTTTCACATTTGTAACCAAGTCAGTACTTCGCTGTAGGCATTCCTAAGCAGTCAAGGGAAATGCCTGAGGGCCAAAACATTGGTTCTGCTTAAAACCTTCAAGATATTTAAATAAAAATCAAATAAAGCAATTTATTTACATAGAAAGTCATCTTTATTTATTTTATAAAAATTGGCAATTTCCAAAGTGCCTATAGATATGTGTGTGCACATGTGCGCATGCACCCCCCCCCCCCTTCCCTCCCCCAGTATCTACACTAATCTGGATTTTTTGCAGAACAATGCTGACTGGTTATACTTAATGCACCCATCCTGAAAACCTTTATAAATTCTCCAGACACTTCAAAAAGAATGCCCCTGGCAAGCACTGTCTCTCTGCTAATTTACCTTGTACTAATTCTTAAGGTGCGTGTGTAGATCACTATTATTCTCTGTCATGAAACCTGTAACCATGTACTTGCTACAAATTATATGAGACATAGCTGATCATTTTGTATGTGTGCACAGTTTCACTTTTCCCCAGCTGTTCATGTACTGAGATCTGCTCTGCTCTATCTTTGTTCTTTAAAAAGCAACAAGATGACCAGCAGCAACTGTTCAGAGCTGAGCATGACTGAGTTACTCCAGTGTTGTAATTAAGTATCAAATGTGGCTTTCAATATTCAGCGTAAAGTGTTGTTATGCTTTAAAGCTGATAACACACAATGCATAATGAAGAGAGATTTCACTGTGTATATTCACATACAATTGAGCAGGAATTTGTAAGACACCAAACTACTTTGTTCGAATACTTCCCGCATTTCCTTTTCACGTCTCACATCCTACACTTCTAGGGACACCAGCAGCATGAAGAAATCAGCATTTGAAGAATAACAAAGGCAGAGTATTGATGTGGAAAAGGAAAATATCAAAAGCTATTTCCCTTTGCTGTAGAGACTTGTGACAAATAGATCTGGCATAGAATGCAACTTTGGGGAGTGAAGGTTTTTACATTCTTATCACTAAGACCTATGGGCCAAAACTCACTCTGATTTCAGAGGCACCTGAGTTCTCCCAGGAATTTTAATCTCCATTTGATTTTTGGCTTTATAGATGCTCACTGTATCCTCTAACTCCCTGAAGGGGAAGCTATATTACAGGAGGGAAGTGCAACTCACAATCCATAGTTCTTGTTCCTCAGCAGTCATAAAGGGAAAATGTTTAGCTTCCCCATTTATCAAAATATATACTTCATTTTTATAACCTATTTTGACTTCCACTGATGAAAATGTCATGTGAGCTGAATGGTCCATGTTACAGAAGCTACAGAAAATATGGCTCTGTAATGCCAGGCATAGCATCAATATACAGATACAGGTATATACATGAATATAGTATATATACAAATATATATATATACAGTTATATATCCTGCCTCAAAGAACATACTATTGAGTTAGACAAGGCAAAGTACAGGGCAAAGAATCAAAAGAAAAAGATGTGAAAACCGTATACAAGCAGGATGATTGTCAGCAAGTTTCTTATTAGTGCTACAGTCCAGGAGCAACATAACTGCTTCTTCTGTTTAGCTTTTCGGATGGGGATCTTCGGCGTGGATTACAGAGCTGCGTGAAACTTCAGTCCGTGATTCGATTTGATGGAGATTCGGCCCAATTCAGTGGCTTAATCTCCAAATCGAATCAGGAGACCCTTTAATCTCTCTGAATTGAATTGGAATCCTCTGAATCAATTCAAAGAGATTCAGAAAGATTAGGAGATTCGGACATAGACACAGCTTTAAATGTTTTTCCTGCATACCTCGAGGTACCAGGCAGCTTGTGAATGCTGCGATGCTGGGGTGGATGGAGTGCCCCACAGGAGTGCAAGGAGCTCCCCAGTGCTCTTGGCAGCAGACCCAGAAGTGGACCAAAAGGACTTCCAGG
Source organism: Alligator mississippiensis (assembly GCF_030867095.1). Classification (NCBI taxonomy): domain Eukaryota; kingdom Metazoa; phylum Chordata; order Crocodylia; family Alligatoridae; genus Alligator; species Alligator mississippiensis. The sequence goes on along the minus strand of NC_081833.1, from coordinate 63,488,862 downwards.
TCCACCGGGGAGTACACTGGGGAGCCCCCATGCACCCCCCCAGCTCAGCAACTGGTGCCTCCTGGGTCTCGGAGGGCACCCAGGATCCCTCCATGGCTGATTGCTGAGCCGGGGAGCAGGGGGCAGGGCGGCCCCCCAGCACACTCCCCGGCAGACCCAAAAACGGACCAGAAGTACTTCCAGTCCACTTCCAGGTTCACCACCAAGCACGCGGGGGGCCCCCTGTGGGACATTGCATCTGTCCCAGAACTGCAGCATTCATGAGCCTCCTGGTACCTTGAGGTATATAGAAAAAATGTTTAAAGCTGTGTCTATGGCTGAATAGCTGATTCTCTGAATCAGCATCGAACCTTCAGATTTGCATTTGGCAGAATTGAATCAGGGACAGTGATCCAAATCAACTAATCGAATCACTGCCCCCAATGCGGGCCAAATCCAAATCGAATACGGCCCAGTTTGCACACCCCTAATGGATTAGTGGGGCATAAAGACTATGAAAGAGCTGGGGTACATTGGAAAGAGAGCATAGGAAACAGAAAAGATATGTTGCAAAGCTAAAGCAAAGAGATTGTGAAGCAGCCATGCGGCACAGGAAGCAACCATTCTGTTTTGCATACACATACATACCCATGCAAGCTCGCATTTTGTTAGATCTCATGTCACTTAACCAATGCCCCTTCTTTATCCAGCCTACCCTCTTCTGGGGCAGCGCTGATGACCTGCACAACAGAGTCGGAGTTACAGATTGTCTGAATCTTGTTTAAAGTGACAGTCACCGGTCTTTGCATCTTACCTCTGAAAACAAGTGCTAGTTCCCTTCTTCATGAAAGTTATTATACAATGTTAGTTTCTATTTGTGTCTCTTCTCTAATATGCATTAAGTCTGGGAAATATTTAGAAGAGGTATAAATATTGCAAAAATTCCAGTTCTGCAACTTCCTTTAGCAACTCTGGGATGTAGTTTCGCCTCATGCTGGAAGCACAAAGCTATCCCAAACCTGCTACAGGAATTACATAGGAACTTCCACACCGTGTCATTGACCACGACCCCATGCTGTTTCCAGAACTGAGGCCTTTTTTTTCTCTTCACACGTAAAGTCTCTGAACTTTAATTCTATATTCATCTGCTCCTTTTTTATTATAATATTATATATTACTTTGACCTTTTCAACATACCCTCATTTGATTGGGTGGACATTCCAGTTTTCCCCTGCTACCCTTGGTGTTCTTTGGGGAAAATATGAAATGGCAAAGTATTCCTAAAACAGAAAACTGAAAGGTCAAAAAATTTCCTCATCCAAAATGGCAATGTTGTTATTTCATCTAATTAAAAAGTGTCTTAAAAAAGTGAAGAGTACGCGTGTGTCGTAATCGTTCCACCCTCTATTAGGAAAAGGCAGGCGACTGATTTCTGAAAGTGAAGATTACCTGCACCTCCAGTGGAATTTGTAGGGGCACAGCAATTTGAAAAATCAGGCCATATATCAAGGGCATCATTTGAAATTATACCATGCCCGAGGCACCTCCTAAAAGAAATCTGCGTTGAGGGCACTTGATTGAATATATCACTAAAATCATGCAAATAGTGTTGTGTAAATAATTTTATTAGAAAGGACAATTTTAAAGAGTAGCCAGTTCAAAAGCGTATTTGGTCTGTCCTAAAAAACCACAAGCATTAAAATAAAGGTGCACCATTCTCATGAGAAGAGTTGTAAGAAAAGCAGAAAATGTCAGACACATGATTCCAGTGGCATAAAAAAAAACACTGTTGTAAAAGAGAAGAGAGCAAGAGTGACTCTCTTGTTGCAGCTTTCAAGCTGTGAACCTCTAAGGAACATTACAGTCCACAGGAAAGCTGAAGGGGGTCTTCCCCTAGGCTCCAGTGGGAATTAGATTGGCCATTAGTCCTTTTTGGATTCCATTACGAAGCAGCGATATGCTGTGACTGAAAAACCTAATGCAGCTCCCAGAACCAGCACTCCGGTGTTTTTAATTCAGGTGTACCAGGAAAAGCAAAAGGGAAATGCCATAATGGAAATGTTCTCACTCTGTATCCTGCTGGGGAGCATTATCCACAGATTGCTGGCTGGGCACGTGGCATTCCTTCTCCTTGACAGCCGCTAAATTGCATCAGACCTCTGTAAAATAAACTATCTCCTAAATATCACTTTATTTATTTATTTATTATTTGTTTATTCCCCCCATAAACAGTTGCTATATAGATATGTTAACGGGAGATAATTTGTGACCTGGAGGAGACATGGTACTTGAGGCAATCTCGGTATTAAAATGTGATTCAATCTGTGAAAGCATTTGCCAACTCTTGCCCTAACATTTCTCTGTGACATAAGTTTTGATTCCTTTGAAGAACAGTTTCGGACATGAGGTACCCCCCACTGGACTTGAGGCACCCCTCTATAGCTTTTGTGAATTGAGTGGCATCAGATTTAAAAAAAAACAAAAAACAAATATATATATTTTATATATACAGTGCTTACCTCCTTGCAGAGAGGCTGGGCAGTGCAGGTAGGGAATCATCCAGGAAGGGAAAAGCCTAAGCCTGTGCTTATCTGTTTAATGTATCTGCTTATCTCTTCACACCTCACAGCCAAAGCAGCACCCTGGTTAAGAATCACTGGAATAATGAAGCAGCTTCACTTCTCATTGGCACATCGTTACTGGAAGTACAACTATGAAGAATTAAAATTTATTTACTAGAGTTGGGGGGGTTTAAAAAAAAGACTCTTAATAAATAACACCACTCTCCACTGAAGGAGCCATAAAAATAGACAGTCCTTCTGCAGTGTTTCATTTACTGTATACCCAAAAACCATATGGGGACTCTATTCTTAATTAACTAACTAGTTCTTTATTAAACCAAGTATTTACTGAGCTGTCCCAATTGCATCTTAGGATACCTAGCCAGATACATGCAGAGCAACTTCCTTGTACCTCCTCCAAACTCTGTGCTGTTCCCCTCCATTTCTTAGTAGGTTGCCATACATGGGCTCCTGCATAGTTTGCTTAAAAGCTCTTACATTATTTGAACAGAGGCAAATGCATAATTTCAGGACCATCACAACATTCACAACATCAGTCATGCACTATGAGTATTAGAACAGTATTTCTAGTGAAACACTATTGTATTCTTAAGAGCTTCACAGATTTCTTCAAGACCAACAATGCTCACCATGCATTTAACTGCTTAGAAGTAGTACTTACAGAAGAGTCAGTGCATTGTAAATAGAAGTGTTAATTCCCTGTGCTGCAGTACAGCAAGCTCTTTAAATAGTCTTAGCAGTAACTATGTTAGCAATGGCATTCTATTTTCTTTCTTTAAAATCAGGTCTCCCGTGTACTCCTGTGTAAGAGAAATATAACGTCAGGACTGGATCCCAATGATTCAGTGATATTTTTTCATACCTGTGATGCAGATAAGCTTTTCATTTCCTCCTCCATTAACTGATCAGAAAGGCTGTGAATTGCAGGCCGATAACATGTACATGGCAAGCACACGCACTGGGGAATCAGAAGCACCTAAGGCTTATGTCCTAAGCAAAAGGCTCCATTGGGTTAATGCCATGCCTGGCTGCCAAGTCTAGCGCTCTGTTGAGAGTCTTATACAGAGGACACTGCTTAATGACCAGTGGCATTCTGCTTTCTTTATCCTGCCTAGGAAAAGAAAATGTCCCCCACCTCCATCAAGGGACAGGGCTTCAGAGCTGCACTACCCTATTATATACATACTCCTTAAACAAGCATGCCAAATTAAAAGCATTTACAAAACCCCCTTTTCTGTATTTCCAATTAACAATACTTTCATCTTGAAAAATTTAAACACATGTTTTACTTTTCATCCTATCAATGTTGACAGACTTCCTTTATCAGTGCTTTAATTAACAGCAGGTAAGGGAGGCAAAGTGAGTATGACATATTATTACTTTTGCTTGATTTAAAGACTGCTCGTGAAATATTTCCTCAGCTCATAGTTGAAATTGTCTTATCTTGTGTGTTCCCAGGATTGCTGTTTCATGTAAATGTCATTTTTGCTGTCCAAAACATTAAGAAACCACACCAGTGCAATATAACTACTGTCTCTTTCCAAGAGACATGAGGGAGGCTGTATGCTTTTGATCAAAGACAAGAACCAAACTTCAAAGTAACACCTCCTCTGTAAATACATTATACAGTACTCCTAGTAAAGAAAGGGGACTCCTTGATTTCAAATAACCTAAGGCTTGTATCATGGGAATTGTCTGCATTTTCAGAGGCTAATCCTACTCCTATGAATACTTACAGAAAATTACTGAGAAAAATACCGTAGATCATGGCCCTTAATTCGTCTCTTCCTTTCAGCAGTTTTACAACCCATGGTTTGCAGTGGAAGTAGTCCTGATTTACTATGGGCAATCATGCCCAATTGGAGTTTCATAAGTATCATGCTGTTCTTTTAAACCAGGGACATCTTTACAAACAGTGGAACACAGCACCTGGAGATGCCTCTTGTCTGCTAAAATTGATCCCTACAAGAACGTCTAACAATTCTTCTGTCTCATCACTGAATGCTCCACGGTGCTCCTGGGGCCACAAAGAACATCCAGAGATTCAGGAGGAATAGTCTGGACAGGATGTGTGCGCAGTCCGGGAGCTCAGGCTGGTTGCTCAGCTCAGTTGCTCCCAGGCTTCACGTTATGTACAATTAAACTGAAGCAGGTAACAAATCTAATCCCACTACAACCAACAGAGTATGTCAAACTTTTTTTTTCAAGAAAAAGATATGGATTCAAATGATGCATGTTTAATTATGTGTTGATTTCACTGACTTGTATTTCAAAAAATAAGTTCTAAAAAAAAGGTTTGGTTTTGTCTGGCTAGATATAGATTTCCATTTAAAATATCCCTGAATTTATTAAAAACAGGGAGCTTTTTAAGCCAAAATCAAAATGAAGTATTTTGATTGACCACAAATGCATTTTCAAATTTCTAAAAACTTAAAAGCATTGTTCATATTCCCCATTGAAAGTTTTTTTTTCCCTGAAATTTCAGGAGACTCAACAAACTGGAAACATCTGCTTCAACCGATTCTACTATCACAAAACACATGCTCACTCGCATGCTTTTTAAACCTCTCTGCAGAAACAGTGAGCTGCAGAAGATCAGAGCCAAACATGTGGCACCTGGAGGTGAGGACAATCCTGTGTCTTATTTACTATATGATAAATGGAGTTATAATCCACATATAGTCACCTCCACAGAACAACAGCAGTGTCTCTTCTCCTTACATGCCCTACTCTATATCACATCACACATAGGTAAAAGCTTCTAGCATTTCACAAAAAATGAGATTGCAATGAGTCCCCTGCTCACATGTCTGTTCCTATTTAATTGGAGCTGTCACATACTTTCTTCTATCTCATTCCTGTGACTTTTCCAAGTCAGTGCTGTTGAAATCATTTGGAATCACTCCAGTCAACATTGTCTCCCATGGCTAACTGATAACCAGCCCAAGCAGCCAGCCAAAACCTACACACAGCCTTGAAAACATTCCTCTGTCATTTTGTATACTACCAATACTATCCTAAAATAAGATGTCTCTTGAACAGAAGCTGCCAAGTTGCATGGCAGCTTACTAAAGTGGAAATGTCTACTGAACACCAGACCATTTATGTAAAATATGCAGTTTAACCTACAGAGAAGTTTTCATTTTACACAAAACCAGATCAGACTCACCCCAGCAAACATGCTATAGAGGACTAAACAGGCATTATTTGTGCCATTAGCATAGAATGTGATTACTTTCACATGCTTGGTTGCATTTTGCCATCTCTCTATTACTGTCATACACCAGAACTCCCGCAATCTCTTATTGGGTGAAAAATGAAATAGCATTGCAATCCACAGGGAGTTTGCTCTATACTAGCTCAAGCTTACGTTCAAAGCGAAGAGAGAGAATTAAAGCTGAACATTTTATCTAATGATTTTTTATATCTTAAATAACACTCAATTTGAAATGGGGACATAAATCTACTGTGACAGGCACCAGGTAGCTTCCCGCTCCGGCATGGATATACATCTCCTGTTTCAGCTTCCCTGTGAAAGATGTGCTTATTCGAGCCTCCACAAATCTAAAATGTCTTCCTCCATGGAGTCCAAATAAAACCAGTAGCCCTTCAATCATCCTCTTGGATACGCAGAAGCAATGCAAGGGTCTTTTCCATCCTCCTTTGGCTTCTAACAAGAACTTGATCCCACCACCAACTTTCAGGATTGCATCAGGCCATTCCCTCCCTTTGCTTCACAGTTCTTCAGCTTACTATATAAACTGCCTCTCTGTGGGCCTTTTCCAGAGCAATATCTGACTTAGGTGATCTTCTTTCTCTATAAAGAGAAGGGTGCTTTTTGTATTTCCTGGCAGTCCTTCCTCATATGCTTTGCCATAGTCTAGAACAGTGGTTCTCAAACTTTTTTTTGTAGACCACTTGAAAATTGCTGAGGGTCTCGGCAATTTCTTAATAATCTTTTTCTTATTCTACAAATCAAAGCACACAACTCGTATTTTAATATCAGGAGTCTTACCTTTGTAACGCGATGGATGTGCCTGTTTTTTTAAGCAACATTCTGGGAAGTCAGGTGTAATATTTGTCAGCTTTAGCTTTAGGTCACCTTTCTGCAGACCACCTGAATGGAGCTCATGGACCAGTGGTGGTCCCCAGACCATAGTTTGAGAACCTCTGGACTACATTCCTGGTCTACCAAACCAAGCAGTTCCTACAGTCCTTGAAGAACAAGGACTTGGATCATTGATGAACTGGTCCACAGATTGTAAGGGGCTGGAAAGGACCTTGCAAGATCATCGGGTCCAACCCCCTGCACTAGCAGGAAAGACAACTGGGGTCAGGTGACACCAGTGGGGTGACCATCCAGTCTCCTCTTGAAGATTTCCAGGGTAGGTGATTGCATCACCTCTGGAGGGAGTTTATTACACAGTCTGGACACCCTGACTGTGAAGAAGTTTTTCCTAGTGCTAAGCCTGAAACGGTCTCCCAGGAGTTCGTGGTTATTACTCCTGGTTTTTGAGGGTGCCCTGGTAAACAGTTGTTCATTGAGCCCTTGATATATTCCCTGATATAGCGGTAAGCTGCTACCAGGTCCTCTCTCAGCCTTCTCTGTTTGTGGGTCGAAGAAACTCAAGTCCCTCAGCCTTTCCTTGCCTTGCAAGTCTCTGATCATATGGGTGGCTCTTCTCTGGACTTTCTCAAGCTTTTCCACGTCCTTGTTGAAGTGCAGTGCCCAGAACTGGATGCAGTGCTCTAGCTGAAGTCTCACCAATGCTGAGTACAGCAAAAGAATCACTTCCTTGGTTTTGCTTGAGACGCATCGGTTGATGCATGCCAGAGTATTGTTTGCCTTGCTGGCTACAGCATCGCACCTACGGTTAATATTCATTCTATGATCTATTATTACCCCTAGGTCCCTTTCAGCCATGGTGCTAGTCAGTTTTGTGCCACCGAGCCTGAAAGTATGTTGGGGATTGTTTGTCCCCAGATGGAGCACTTTACACTTCTCAGTGTTGAACTTCATCTGGTTCCAATCCGCCCAACTTGCCACCTGTATCTGCAGCCTATTTCCAAGCATGACCATGCTCCCCCATAACTTGGTGCCATCCACAAACTTGGTCAGGGAGCCCTTCACCCTTCACCCCACATCCAAATCATTGATAAAGATGTTGAAAAGCACTAGACCAAGCACAGACCCCTGAGGGACACAATGACCACTTCTCACCAGAATGACACAGATCCATTCATTAGAACTCTCTGGGTCCTACCTCATAGCCAGCTTCCTACCCACCCAACTGTCTCACTGTTAAGCCTGCAATCCTCCAGTTTTCCCATAAGAACATCATTGAAAGTTTAGGTATACAATGTGAACCTCCTCTCTCTTATCCAGATGGTGAGTTACCTGGTCGTAGAAGGAGATGAGATTGGTAAGACAAGACCTATCAGCGACAAAGCCATGCTGGCTGTCATTCAGAATCCTACTTTCTGCAAGCACATAGACTCCTTGATGAATTTTTCCAGGATTTTCCCTGGGATAGAATTTAGGCTAATTGGCCAGGTCCTCTCTCCTCCTCTACTTGAAGGTGGGCACAGCATTGGCCCTTTTCAAATCTTCAGGAACCTCCCCTGAGTGCCATGAGTTTTGGAAGAGTTTCACCAGAGGCCCTGCAATGACTTTTTCCAGCTCCTTCAGCACTCTTGGATGAAGTTCATCTGGTCCTTCTGACTTATAAATGTCTAACTTTGTTAACTGATCATGCACCAGCTCAACATCAACAGTAGGAAGGTGGTAATTCCCACCATGCCCATTCTGAACCTTATCTAGAATAATTTTCCCCTTTGTCCGGTGAAATACTGAAGCAAAGTAGTCATTCAGGAGTTCAGTTTTCTCCTGAGTGTCAGTAACCAGCTGTCCTGGGTTGTTGAGCAACGGCCCCACACTCCCATTTGTTTTCCTCCTGTTCCCTACATACCTAAAGAAGGACTTCTTATTGTCCTTCATTTCTGTTGCTAGTTTAAATTCAGTCGCCATCTTAGCCTATCTAATCTGCTCCCTACAAGCGTGGGCCATTGTTGTATAGTTCTCCTGGGGTATATCCCAAGCTTCCATTGTTTGTATGCTTTTTTTCTTTTTTCTTAAAAGGACCATGCTTTCCCTGTTTAGCCAAGAGGGCTTCCCAGTCCTTCTGCTACCTTCCTCCGCATGGGAATGGACTTCCTTTGTGCTTCAAGGATCATGTCCTTAAGGAATGACCACTCTTCATGCACTCCTTTCACCTTCAGAACCTGGTTCTGCAGCACTTCCCCTACTAGTGACCTAAGCTTGTTGAAATTTGCATTTTTGAAGTCCAAGATTTCAACCCTGCTATCTGATTTGTCTGCCTTGCAATGGACAGTGAACATGATGGTTTCATGGTTGCTATCACCCAGGCTACCCTCTATATTCAGGTCACTCACCAGATAGTCTCCTTTGGCCAAGACCAAGTCTAGGAGAGTATTACCTCTGGTTGGCTCATGCACTTCCTGAGTCAGGTAGAGCTCTTCAATACAGGTCAGGAAGCAGAGTAACTGATCCTACTTAGCTGGGTGTTTCATAGATTCATAGATGTTAGGGTCGGAAGGGACCTCAATAGATCATCGAGTCCAACCCCCTGCATAGGCAGGAAAGAGTGCTGGGTTTAGATGACCCCAGCTAGATGCCTATCTAACCTCCTCTTGAAGACCCCCAGGGTAGGGGAGAGCACCACCTCCCTTGGGAGCCCATTTCAGACTTTGGCCACTCTAACTGTGAAGAAGTTCTTCCTAATGTCCAATCTAAATCTGCTCTCTGCTAGCTTACGGCCATTATTTCTTGCAACCCCCGGGGCGCCTTGGTGAGTAAAGCCTCACCAATTCCCTTCTGTGCCCCTGTGGTGAACTTATAGGCAGCCACAAGGTCACCTCTCAACCTTCTCTTGTGGAGGCTGAAGAGCCCCAGGTGCCCCAGTCTCTCCTCATAGGTCTTGGCCTGCAAGCCCTTAACCATACGAGTGGCCCTTCGCTGGATCCTCTCCAGGTTATCCACATCCCTCTTGAAGTGTGGTGCCCAAAACTGCATGCAGTACTCCAACTGTGGTCTGACCAGCGCCCGATAGAAGGGAAGTATCACCTCCTTGGATTTGTTCGTCATGCATCTGCTGATGCACGATAAAGTGCCATTAGCTTTTCTGATGACTTCGTCACACTGATGACTCATGTTCCTCTTGGAGTCCACTAGGACTCCAAGATCCCTTTCTGCTTCTGTGCCACCCAGCAGGTCATTTCCTAGGCAGTAGGTATGCTGGACATTTTTCTTCCCTAGGTGCAGCACTTTGCATTTCTCCTTGTTGAATTGCATTCTGTTGTTTTCTGCCCGTATGTCCAACCTGTCCAGGTCTGCTTGCAGCTGTTCCCTGCCCCCCGGTGTGTCCACTTCTCCCCACAGTTTTGTGTCATCCACAGACTTGGACAGAGTACACTTCACTCCCTCGTCCAAGTCGCTGATGAAGACATTAAAGAGTATCGGTCCAAGGACCGAGCCCTGCGTGACCCCACTGTCCACACCCTTCCAGGTCGAAACCGGCCCATCCACCACGACTCTCTGGGTGCAACCCTCTAGCCAATTCGCCACCCACCGGACTGTGTAGTCATCCAAATCACAGCCTCTTAACTTGTTCACCAGTATGGGGTGGGTACCGTATCGAAGGCCTTCCTGAAGTCTAAGTATACGACATCCACCCCTACTCCTGTGTCCAGGCATTTCGTAACCTGGTCATAAAAAGAAACTAGATTAGTCAGGCATGATCTGCCTGCTACGAACCCATGCTGGTTTCCCCTCAGCATAATTTGTCCTGCCGGGCTCTCGCATATGTGAGCCTTGATAATTTTTTCAAAGACTTTGCCAAGGATGGAGGTGAGACTGACTGGCCTATAGTTGCCCGGGTCCTCCTTCCTCCCCTGCTTGAAAATGGGGACCACACTGGCCCTTTTCCAGTCCTCTGGGACTTGGCCCGTGTGCCACAAGCATTCAAATATTCCTGCCAGTGGCTGTGCAATGATG